>NW_024532994.1:0-64028 GCF_016097555.1 Gigantopelta aegis
CAGTCCTACTAAAAAGATACTATAAAGATGATTTTGATATAATTAATATTATATACCTGATCTATACAGGTATAATACTTTTGTAGAAAGGTCGTGGTTTAAAAAAGCCGTTTACTAGATAAAGAAAAGAAAACAAAAAGAAAATAGAGGGGGTGGTCCAGGTTAGAATTCTTCGATTGACGATTACCTCTGGACAGATACCAAGTTTTCTTTAGGGGAAGAAGGACAGCATGGATGTTGGGAAAGGACACCACCCTGGGCAATGGTGGGACTCCAGCCAAGTAGCTTGTTCAACTCCTCATCATTACGGATGGCCAGTGGAGATGACGTGGGTTGACCCTCTGCTTCGTGTTATCTCCGGCAGCATTTCCAGCCAACTCTAGGATTCTCAGCAGTCAAGTATTCCATAAACTGCAGCCAAGTAGACGGGGAGCACCAGCACCAATTCTTTCAGCATAGTTGCCTGTCTGAGAAGACGGTGGACACGACTCTACTGGAAACTGGAGTCCTGCACGAATAGAACGGCTTTAGCTTGGAACGAGCTTTGCATCCTTACCACGTCCAGACATGATGAGTTTATTTAGCTGATGAAGAGAAGCTGTGAAGAAAAAAAGGCAAAGAGATTTGCTGTGATTTGAAGATGTTTTCGCTGACTTTTTGCTCTAGTTGGAGGATTACTTGTTAGGATTACTGAACTAACCCACAATAAAAATTGCAAGCAACCTCAGCAACTGATGAATATCATCAGCAAGAGTGTGTAAATGACGTGGCAATATACTGTGGCCCACAAACTCAGTGATCTTGTTATATGATCCTAATCTTCAAAATAAAAAGCGCCAAGGGCTCGAGTGGACCAAGCAACAGTTCCAGCAGTGATTCCAGAGATTCAATTCCAAAGCAAACATAAGAAAGGAAAACAATCATGCCCAGGCAAAGTAGCCAGCAAGACAAGGCGGAGAGAAGCGTGCACCAAATCCAGGTGTCTACTGGACAAGAAGAAGCGGAGAAAAGAACCGCAAGGAAAGTTATTCCATCTACATCTACAAGGTGTTGAAGCAGGTTCATCCCGAGATGGGTATCTCCAGCAAAGAAGCTTTTTTATGAGCATCATGAACTCTTTTGTCAATGACATCTTTGAGGATTGCCACTGAAGTTTCTACGTCTTGCCCAATACAACAAGAAGTCCACCATCACCAGTACGGGAAATTCCATGAATGCTGTTCGTCTCTGGTTGCCAGGTGAGAGCTGTCAAAACATGCTGTAGTCTGAGGGCCACCAAGGCTGTCACGCCAATACAACCAGCAGCAAAGAGTAAATGCTTGCATTGGTGTTCTCCTTTTTCTTTTTTCTCTTAAACGGCTTTTTTAAAAAGCCACCAAGTCTTACAAAAGATATCTCCTGTTTTTATATTTCTATAACATTGTTATTTTTACTATTCCAATAATAATCCATGTCACACAGTTTAATGAGTTTATTAGAGGGTGGGTCCATAAGATAATCAAAATCATAATTCCCTTTATTTTTTGCTAGGAGATGAGCATAAAAAATTATGAACTGTAAAGAGAATTATTTTTTTAAAAAAAAATTAGAGAAAGTTTTTAGAATATAGGGAGATTGATATCTTTGAGCCAAAGTTTAAATATCAAAAAAGGTTCAAAAGTCACAAGAAACGAAAGCAAGAAAATGATATATAATATTCATTTAATTAGTAGACATAAGAAGAATGTGAGTGGTATGATGGTGGTTGTATATAATATACTAAGTACTGTACTGCTACAATCTGATTCTTCAGCATTGTTGGATTTAATAACTTTCTCAAATACGAGCATTGCTCTTTCATAAGCCTGTGTTTAACAGATCTCTTACTAGCTTCAACTGTAGCACTGTGATTTGACAATGTATCAAAGTCTTTGTTACGTCCTAAGTAGTCAATGGTACTAGGATGTAAACCATTTGCCTAGAAAATGATAAAATATTTATGGTAAAGTCTTGGCTAAAGTAATGTAAGTAGGATTTATTACCATGTTCTTCTTCCATCAAAGAAATCTAATAGTAGTGTATTTTGAGGATTTTTTCACTCTGTGTTCTAATACTTCTTTGATGGTGCTTGAATGAACTCTCCCATTCACTCGCATACCTTCTGATGGCATATCTGGATCAATGATCTAACATTAAAAAAATATATATATAAACAGAGCCAGTGTTATTATATTTCTTTACCAGTGCTGGATATGGAGGATATCCACGACATTTAGCCCAACAAGGTCCAATGGTTGAGGTATGGTCAGTCACGCCATTGACAAACCATTTAATCCTTTTAAGAATAATGCTTTGAGACATCCTTTGTTAGTGACTGCTTCTTTCTTTTTGTAATGGGATGTTTCACTATCACTTCCTAAACTATGCTTCTCTTTCTTTTGTAGACTTAGTGGGATGGATGGATATAAACAGTTAAAATCTTCAAACACTACTAGCTGATGGTATTCTTTGTCTAACTACTGGTGTCTTCAAGTTGAGGATCAGATATTAAACATCTGATGATGGAGAATGTGGTTATTCTGTCGTCACCACTTGACTCTACTCCCTCATTAGCTACAGAGGATGAGCTACCTAAAAATGATGTCTAGTACTCGATCGTGTTCTTGACGTGGGTCACCAACTTCCCCCTCAGAGTTACTTGTTTCATCATTAGCCTTGGTCGAGGTTCTCCGGTCGCGTTTTCTTCTCTCACATGCCATTGGGTAGCTCCTATTTCTTCTTTTGAGGTCGACGTCTTGGTTTGTACTGTTTGTACATAGCTTTTCTCTTCCCAAGTTACTCTAGAGGTGTGTGGTTTGTCTTCTTTTCTGATGTTGAATGTAATAGTGATCTTGTTCTACAGTTTTCTTTTCAACTACTACTGCTTCTCCTCAATCTTCCTCCCCCCCTCATCTTCACCCTCCCCTTCATCTTCTCCTCCTCATGGTTCATCTCTTCTTCCTCCTCCTCTCCTTTCTCATCCTCTCTCCTTCGTCTTCGAATCCTTCTGTTTCTTCTTCATCCTCCTCTCCTTCTCTTCTTCTTCTTCTTTTCTCTACTTCCTCTTCTTCATCACCATCCTCCCTCCTCTACCTCTTCATTACCTTCTCTCATTTCAATGTCATCAATATCCATTACAGCAGGAGCACTAATAGATTTTAGGAAGTGGACTATCTTTTCCTCTTTCATCCTCTTCTTGTTTTTGAGTTTGTATTGTTTTAGCCCGCTCTTCCAGCTTGATTCCCAGAGGAAGAAGAAATAGCACGCCGACTTACTGTCAGTCTAAGGCTGCCATGAACGTAATTGACTTGCCAAACCTTCAGCCTCTTGAGGTGGAGTGGGTGCTTTTTTCCGACGCAGGAGGTGATCCGTGAGTGAAGGAAGCATCCTAATTAAACATTATCAAACAATTTGTCTCCAGCCATTATGGAGCTGGGCTTACTTGGATCATTTAGCAATTTATCACGTAGTTTGATCTGACGTTTCAAAGCACTAATTCTTTTCGAAGTGTTATTTCACGAGACTTCCCCCCAGCAGCTACATAACACAAACACAATCAACAACTTTAGAAATTTATTTTATATCACACTTACATCCTTTACACTGAGACTCTTAAAAAACACTCAGTTGTCCTCAAAGATACTCTACCTGCTCATCTAATGAAGTACTATTTCAAAGTCTTTCTCGTGGATGGATGAGGCGTGACTTAGCAAAAATCACCTTCTATGATTAAAAAGTAATAATTGAATGTAAGGAGGTACACAACATTATGTTAAACTCTTTGTGAAACATGTCTGTGGCTGTCGCTGGAATATGAGCAGCAGCATGGGCGTGAGAGGGGGAGGGTTCCTCTTACATCAGGGTCATGCATACCAGTGACTCGACTGATAGAGCAGACTCAATTTGTTTGTGAGCTTGTTCTATACATACATTTACCTAATGAAAGAGGAGAAGATATTTATCAAACATACTTCAAAGTTTATTATTAGCATTTTTAAAAAAAATTGTAGTATACTAAAACAAACCTGCATCTTTGATTCTTACAGCGTGCCCTATAATAGATAGGGTCTTTCTGGTTATATTATCATAGCATTGTCCATAATAATGTTGTAATCTTTCTCAATCATGCCTCAATGTTGGCATTTGATGTGTCTCCATTTTTTCTTTATTTTTTTTTTCTTCATGGTTCCCAAATCCATAGGTTTTATTTATAAGATTAAATAGTCTGGAACTTCTAAGTAAAAGAACATTTTATAATATACAAATTGGCTAGTGGAAATTACTCATACCCTCTTCTAGAGATACCTTTAAGGGTTCTGCCAATATATCCTCAGCAGCTGATATCCTCCTTAGTTGCTCGTACTCATCTTTTAGGAGAGTTCTCTTCATCTATACCTTCTTTGGAGTGACTCTAACCTTCTCCCCGACTAATACTCTTCAGATTCAGATCTTTCTTATCTGTTGAAATAATAGCATTAACAAATGATAATAGGATCTATTTAGTTTGACATAAACTTGTTCTGTTTTTAATCTTCTCTCTTTTTCTGACCAGTTCAACAAGCATGCGTGCTCGCTCTAAATCATGACGAAGTGCCCTTCCATAAAATCTCAACTGCTCAAATAAGGCTTCTCTCTCTTCTTCAGAGAGATTCTAATTAAAATATTAATATATTACAGGAGACTATCCAGTTTCCTCACTTACAATGACATTGTGGTCTCTGACTTTACTGTTAGCTTGAAGACGACGTCTAAAAGAGGGACCTCCCCATTCCGAGATTGTCGCTTCAGTTTTCCAGTAACTTACAATTTTGGTTTGGTATGAATTGTGACTTCTTATGTAGTGACACACAATTAACTATACGGTCTAATCGTCACACAATGAAAACATAAAAAATACATATTCAAAATGTTTCAGATAGGTTTTACCTGTTGCTGTGGAATGTAAGGAAGATTGACAACAGGTGCTTGCAAGACACGTGTTCTTCCAGAATATTCCTAGCTCTCTTTACTTACTTTGCTCTCACCTTTGCCCTTTTTCTGAGCAGAGCCATCTACCTACCATCCCCTCTGTCTCTACATCACCCTGACCCTGAGATACAATGAAGACTCCTTCAGTTTGTTCCTCTTTTTATTATTCACCACCACTTTCACCTAGATTTGATATTTTCCATCAATTATTTTTACGAGCTGCTGAGGGTGTGGCTATCAGAGAAAGCAGACTTACATACTTCACCTCTTTCATACCTATTTCATATTTTCATGCAAAAGAATTAGCTTGTTGAGCACATGTAACATGAAAAGCACAAACATAACAATTGGCTTTGGCACATTGACCAACAGGCACCACACGCTTACGACAAATTGTGCACAGGAGTTTCCATCGATGCCTTAGGGAAATCCTGTATCCATCAATGGGTTCCAGATAAAAACAGGATTTTGAAAACTGGACTTCAGGAAGTAGCCATAGACCACAAATAACGTGTGATCCCAACGAGAGTCTACATGTTTGCTTGAAAGCTCCACCTTTATGTCGGTCACATAAAACACAATCCACACTACGTGAAGGAGACTTGGAGACATCGTCGGCAAAGCCATGACCCTCTGGAATATAGGGGAACACCATAGCACTCTTGATGAACCAGCTAGATTGCACACTGTCACAAAATAGTAATAGCGTTTGTGTGTGGTTTGGGCATTCACATTCATGTGTAAGATACAACAGACAGCATTCTCACTCAATGTTGTAGGGATTAACAGCTCGTCACCACTATGACTCCAACTAAATGACTTTCAAAGACACACTCCCGTCTCCAAACGCATCCATTAACAACTCAAACACTTCCTGGGGAACTGACGTTAAGCGACCTTCATTTTTCTCATCTTTATTTATCATGACCAACCATTAGGGTAGTTTCTTCATACCATATCATTATTCAACCAATATCATCCATTTCTTTCTACTGACCTGCCTCAATGAATCGATAATACCACTGAGTCACGGACTGGGGCATCTTGACTCGCACTCGATTCCCTCTATAATAAACTACATTGGGTTCAGGCAAAGAAATCTTTTGGTTAGCTGTACTATCTTGTGATGGTGTCTTTAATTTGACTTTTCTTGCCTTTGTTTTCTGTTCACCCTTGGGATCTGAGGGGTTGCTCACTCTCGTCCGTCTGCTGTTGGGGTATGAGATTTAGGTAAATGGGTATCTCCCTTGTCTGTTTCATGTTGCTCCTTTGTTCTCAATATCACTCATACTATCTACCAAATATAGATCATCATCAATCACAATTCTGTGGTAGTCCCGCTTTCAAAATTCTACTTCAAAGGTCGTTGAGACTCGGCCCAAGTCAGGGCCTCTCTCTTGGGGTTTTTCTTCCGAGAGTTCATACGGGGAGCTTGGCATTCTGGCCGGACTTCCCTGGGTGTGTCCTCTCCAAGCAAGACATCGTGGGACTTTTGTAATACCTCATGAACTGTCCAAAAATATGATAATAGAATACCAGCTAAAACTCCTGTAGACTTTCTGACATACTGGACACTTGAAACGGGTATGGCCTGTTCTCTGTATTGTTGGGCCAGTACTTTTGTGTCGACACTATTTGTATCTGACATGATTCAAGCTTTATCTAGGTCCTAATGAAGAGATTTCTTAATGAGTTAATACAAAGTAAAACTATATCAGAGTCAACTTTGTCTCAGAAGCCAAGTTCAATAAGACTGGGAGTGACTGTAATTATCTCCACCCTTCAATTCAATTGTACTAAAGAATAAAGACTGCACACAGATTCACATATTGGGCCTCTCTTTCGTTTCAAATAGTCTGGAAACCACTCAGAGATATTAATAAAGCTACTGTTTTCTTTTTAAACCACCAATCATGGTGGCATAGACTCTGAAGATTTCGAATGGGCGGCCATTTACAGATTACAAAAATATCACGTGATTGATTCGTAACTAGCTGTAAAAGCTTAGCCAGCGCCCACATGTTATTATACATCTTGGCATAAAACCTAACAGCCCTGACTTCTCTTGAATAGGAGCCAAGTCTTCAGATATTTGCACTAAAGCTCTACTTGAATTTCCTGTCTTGTAACTTATTTTCAACAAATCATGATCACGTCAAAGTGTCCATTCTTGGGTTCGGGTAAGGTGTACATCAAAATTCTTGCAGCATTCAGGATCCTCATTTGGTCACTACGCTCAACATTGTCCAGTAAATGTCTCGTCTGTTAATGCAAACTGCAACACTTGCCTACTTCTGCTGCTAATTCAACTGGAACAGCTGTAATTCAGCAAGCAAAGCTAGGTAAGATAATGAATAAAAATTATGATAGTCATATGAATAATTTTCTCATCTTATCCGCCATTTCGTATTATATTTATTTATTATATGCAAAAATTTTCTTTAAATTCAGAACGGCTCTATTTCAGCATCCATAGCAGCTTACCTCGCTCTTCCATCAAGACTGGTCAATGTCCTTTTCAAGGACTGCTACCTGCACGAGGTATCTCTACTTCTACTGCCTCCCTCAATTCTGGTGGTAGTGGTATCAATTTTCAAAAGACTTCAACCAATTCTGAAAAGACTCCAACTAGGGAGGGTATTATTCCATCAGGTTAGTGCCATAAGATAGTTTTAGAATCATAGCTGCAACAAAAATACAATTGTTATAATCGATTATTATCAATCTAATTTATTTTATTGTTATTGTTTAAAATTGTTATTTAATTATCAAACAGTTTTAGTAATAATGATTTGTTTGTACAGGGAAGTGCCCATTTCGTTGGTCTGATTTTTTGACTGATACTCTCAAAGACCAAGCTCACCAAACCTCAGCCAAAGACTGTTGGAATACCACTAACAGGTAAATTTCTTAATGTTCTCTCATCAAAAAATCATCTTGTTAAAATCTATCATTAAAAATCAAAACAATGATAGCATTTTGAATTTACTAGCTGCAGACTTTCAGTATCTCTGTTTATACTACCTCTGACCTATGTACTATCCCTTGACCATAGCAATCGTGTTCTTAATTCAATAATAGAAATAGTAATGTCTTGAATTGGCTTGTGCATGACTAGTGGGTTGGCATGATTAACACTTGAATTAATGTTTTACAACTTATAGTTTGCACTCTTTATACATAATAGGACTTCTACATGGTATTGTTGCCCAATAGTCCGTGCAGAATGTTGTACATGTTACTCTCATCTCTCTCTCTCTCTCTCTCTCTCTCTCTCTCTCTCTCTCTCTCTCTCTCTCTCTCTGTCTCTCTCTCTCTCTCTCTCTCTCTCTCTCTCTCACTCACTCACTCACTCAAAACTATTGCAGTTGATGGACAAGTTGATTATGATCATTTCTTCTCAATGAAGATTCAAGATAAAATTGACGACATGAGTTACCGCCAATTCAGAGTGTTAGCTCGGTAAACGGTAATGCTAAGCAATTTCCCACAGCCTAAGCATTTGTCAAGATTCGAATATGAACCCTAGATGAAGGAAGAGATATCACTGTTTGGTGCTCCAATGATACCATGGGCATGAGTAAACATCCAGCTGTATTACAAGCTACCATCAGTAAAGAAAACTATACAAGAATTAGGTCATGACTTATTATTGTGTAATTGTTACGAAGGAAATTAGTATAAATTATATAGTTACACAATTGAAACTTGTTTTGTCTTCCAATTCTAGTGATTCTATTACTCTTAAACATGGTATCACGCGCTGGATGGGGACTCGTAATATTTCAGGAACCAGTTATTATCATTGTGCTTTGGAAAAAGAAGTTGCCTCACTTCATCAAAAAGAGGCGGGTCTTATTTTCAGCTCCTGTTATGTTGCCAATGATGCAACTTTATCAACTCTTTTGCCAAATGTTACCTGATTGTGTCATCTTTTCCGTGATGCTGAGAAATCACGCCTCATGTGCATAGCTGGCATTCGCACATAGTGGTGCAAAAAAGAACTCTTCCGTCACATGATCCTGCCCGTAATTGGAAAAGACTCCTTCAAAAATATGATCATCCTCTTCGACCCAAATTAGTAGCTTTGAATCTGTCTATTCAATGACTGTGATATTGGTGGTCTATTAAAGAGATCTGTGAAGATATCGCGTAAATATAATGCTATACATTTATTGACGAAGTCCATGCTGTTGGATTATATGGTGACAGTGGAGCTGGGGTGGCTGAAGGGATGGGGGGGGGACGGAGTGATGGATCAATGCGACATCATCATGGGACCCTAGGAAAGGCATTTGGTGTAGCTGGTGGTTACATAGTTGGATCAGCTCATTGATCGATATGATACGTAGCTATGCAGCTGGATTTATTTTCACAACTGCCATGCCCCCACTACAAGCTGTAGCTGCTCTGAAGTCCCATTCAAATATTAAGAGGAGAAGAGGGCAGGGCACTTCGTCGACTTCATCAGGCATCTGTGAAACAGCTCAGAGCAGCTTTTTGTACATGCTGGATTACCTGTTGTTCCTTGCCCAAGTCATATCATCCCTCTTCATGTGAGTTATTAGCTATATTTCATACTATTCATATTTCAGCCTATATCTCTATTCTGTAGGTTGGTAATGCTGAACTTTGTACTAAAGCATCTCGTCTGATGATGGAGAAACCATGGTATTTATGTTCAAGATATCAACTATCCTACTGTACACGAGGAGAAGAGAAGCTACGGATTGCTCCCTACACTCATCATACTGATGAAATGAAGGAGGTATTTGTCAATGCTCTTGTCGATACGTGGGAGGAACTGGGTATCCCATTGGTTGAAGATCATGTTCCTGAGCCCTCTTGTTATAGGATTGGGATCGATGTTCCACTGCCTATTGCAATCAGGTCATGCTTAAATTTTATGATTAAATGAACTTAATTTACTTAGATGATCATCATACTATTGATTTTCAGGTGATTTGCTATTAACATCCTGTTATGAATATACATTTAGTCACGAGTTTTAATAAGAAAAAAATATTAGTTTTGATACACCTCAGCAATTCCTTATAAAGGTTTAGTACTTTAGCTATCTGCGCATGCTCATGGGAATGACTGATTAAACAATATATTATAGCACTTTAGCTATCTGCGCATGCTCAGTATGACCTTGTGAATCATATGACTGCTTAAAAACAATATTTTATAACTAATTAAACCAATCAGATTTGCCAGATTCTGTTATAAAAACCTACTGTTTTAGACTTTTCTTCACATTGTCTTGCTGTGGCAGTGGACTGCACGGGCATTTCTAAGGTCTTATCTTCTAAACAAAGTCATCTTTTTGTCCATTCTACTAACCTTATTACAAATCTCAAAACAATGGCCGGTTACGACTATGTCCAACTTGGACGAACTGGTTCGCCAGAATTACCATCCTGAGTCTGAGGAGGGGTGAACAAAATCAAAAACATGGAGTTGTCAGCCATGTATGCCTATCTGTCTATGGTAAGTCTAATCACAAGGCACGAATTAATAACTGTCATTGTTCCTCTCTTTAGTCCTACTATTTTGATCGAGCTGACGTGGCACTACCCCACTTCGCTGAGTACTTCAAAAGAACGCCGAGGAAGAACTTGAGCATGCTCAGAAGTTCATGAAGTTTCAGAACAAACGTGGCTGGCAAGATCATTCTCTACGATATCAAGAAACCTGAGAAGGATGAGTGGGGAAGAGGAATGGATGCCATGTACTGCAGCCACTGGCCCTGGAGCGCAAGGTCATCAGCTCTCTTGGATCTTCATGCTGATCACGCCGACACAACACAACAGACTTACCAGATGTCTGATTTCATTGAGGGGAATTTCCTCCATGAGCAGGTGGATGCCATTAAGGAGCTGACTGGTCACATCACCAACCTTTAAACCGGTTGGTGTTTGTTGGTATGGTGAATACCACTTTGATCAGGAATCCCTCCAGCTAGATCACACGCTGACCTTATGTGTTTATAACTTCTACTAAACTAGGCTGCTTATTTAGGATCCCATTCTTTGCATGTTATTTTTTACCATGTATGGAAGTTTGCTTGTATAACCTTCAATGATTATTATAATAATTAACCCTGTTGAGTTTGATTGTTCCCCCTTTATGGTAACTGATGTTATTATACTTTTAAAAAAATTTAATTATCAAGATTTATGAATTAACTTAAAAACAGTAATAGGTGCTATGTACTGTTTCCTGTTCTCTGGTACTGACTGTCCCTATGAATATGTTATTTAATTACATTTCAACACTATTTTTCCTCCTCCCATTGAAAAAGAGATGTACTCATCCTTGAAGATTGATTAGTAGAGGAAACTAGTACTCATTGCAGGAACACTGACTCTCCTTCGAGGTGTTGACATACAAAAATCCAAGGCTAGCAGAATACAACATGGACATTGACTGATACTTCCGTCGATCTCTCAGAGAGTCTCTTCAATTGAGCAAGATGTCTATCAGTTAGCAAGTTGTTATGTGAGGAATCTCTCAGGAGCCCCATACTAGCAAAGACTATTGGAGTCTGTGGAACTTCGTATTGAGTCCGAGAGAGCATCTGAAGAATTACTCACTTGTGTACGGTGGTGATTTAAAGATGCATCTGATGAGGGATGTCTATACTCATCATAATCAGCCATGACACTTAAAATACATTGTCTTCTGATCGACTTCGTTGACGTGGAAGGGTGTGGCTTTCAACAAGATGAGAATTCTTGGGTGTTTTTACGAGGTATTGTATCATGTGGTGAAGACCGGGACAGATTGTCAGCTGACAAGGTCGCACTGGGTCCTAGTTGGTCTGACAAAGAATGTAATGATAAGTTTAATTTAGTAGGAGTGTTTCTGGTGTACCCTCAGATGAACTGACACTAATCACATGATGAGGGGGTGTGGTGGAAAGAGTCATTCGCTGTTCGTTTCAATCTGGAGTCAGTAGTAGTCATAAGCATATCAACAAATTCTCCATGTTATCTTGTTTCTCCTTTCGTTTGGCTTTACTAGCATCTTCCTCTTCCACAGCATAGAGTGACATTCGAGATCCTTTAAAACAATGACCTTCGAAGACTAAAAGGAAACATAATAAATAACTATTAATAACTACCTGTTAAACTTGAATATAATCATTTAAACTTAAAATATTTAAAAATATTCTGTTAAAAACTTATTCTCTTAAAGAGCAAGACATACGTAGCACTTTTGGAGAATAAACCTCCTCCACTTTTAGTCTTGTTTTCTTTACATTCTTGCTCTTTTCATTTGGAGTAGCTACAACAAAAATGGATTATGACAATAATAACTAAAATAATTGTTATTTACAGTTTTTGGTGAATTTTCTTGCGTGGGGAGGACTCAGACCAGGGCTAGTCTGGAAATCCTTGTTTTTTTGGTCTCAGACTATTGAACAGATAATTAACGTAGCACATAATTATAGTATATGGCATTGACGTACTGGATTTCAAAGATCCTTTTTTTTGGTTTAGGTGAATTTTTACCTGTTGATGAGCTCTCTGTTTCCTAAAAGATTGAATCCATTATCTAATCATAGCATACATTATCAACACACTTGACAAGAGTGTATCACTGTTTCCATGGAGAGCTTGTACAAAGTCATGAATATCTAATTAAGGTGTAATGAAATGGACATAGTTGCTGTGAAGTTACCTTCAGATGGAAGAGGACAAGTATATTGTATCAGTCGATTTGTGAGAAAGAACATTAGTATCGTAAATGTGTTGTTTTTGCCTGGTCTTTTTACTGATGCTCTCTCTGAATTTAAAATGTTCTCCCTAATTTTGGAACCAAATGAAAGTTCCATAATTCAACAAACCAGCTGTAGAGAAATAGTTAGATGGTAAATGATAAGATAATTGAGGGACTTACTTGTAAATACTATCAGCATTGTTACTTTGTTACTGGACAATTGAGGAACATTTTTAGGACCTTGATAATAGACGGAATAAATAGTAAATGTATTTATTGAAAATTTGCTGACCTATTGTTAATTGGTGAAAATCTAACTGACGCATATAATGATTGTATAGCCACCAGATTTTGCCACACCCCACAACAGCTTGATAAACAAAGTTTGATCTAAAATGATTATATTAAACAAGCTCCTATAATAAACTTCCTTACTTGGTAGGTAGCTCCCTTCCCTTTTCTTGTATTCGTAATAGAAAAAGCTCACAAAGTAAATATCGCCCCCCCCCCCCCCAATAGAAAACCCACGCAGGTTCCTCTGAGTCTGTTAGCCATATATGGGCATAGTTCTCCATAACATACTGTGGAAGCTTTTGACTAGTACTAATAAATGCAGGTCATATGATTATCACATGACTATCACATGTACCTGGTGAATAATGTCCTTGTAGCAATGATATAACATTGTCTACTTAGTTTGTATCTGCCCGAAGGAATGGATGATTGATGGGCGGAGTCCCCAACATTAAGCCACGCCTTCTCACCAGTCTGATAGCGTTCAGTAAAGTACGCAATTCAAGAGAGCATCATAGTTTTGTACTTATCAATTCCTTCCATAATCAGTAATGATGACCTAAGTTGAGAATAGATAACACTTCACCTTGCAGATAGAAAAGAATTCTTACTAATATCACCTGTCAATACATAATAATGTTGATAATGATTGGAAACTTACCCCATTTATTGATAATGATTCAATACTGGGTGTCTCCAAAGCAAGGCTCTATAAGATCTATTAAAAACAAACATTTTAAATAGTAAGTTTACATTAGATAGTTCAGTTCATGTACCATTGTCATAGAGCAATGATATTAAGTCTGTACGAGAGAATGATGGATAGAGTGACACATGAACTTTGTCCATAGAAGTGGAGCAGGTGTTTTTTAGACATGATGACAGATGAGTTACTAAGAAACTCAGATCAAACTCAGGAGGTCCATGAATGATAACTGCCTGTCTCTTATCAACTAAAAACCCTTATAAACTAAATTATTTTTCATTAGATGGGAACATACCACTTCAACATACTCCTTTAATACTGAAAGAGGATACAAAGACACAAAACCAATCCGTTCCATTCCACTTTTCAAACTAACATTGACTTCGAGCAGGTCTCCCAATTTCCTCCGAATAATTAAGAGCTTCATATGGAGTTATTTATTTTTAGCTTCATTCATACTATGACGACCTATAAAATAGTCCTTCTATCATTGCAATATCCAGCTGCAATGGTTTCAATCCATCTTGACGAGTTTGTATGATATCAGTAATCTCTTCTGATAATAATTCAGTATTATTCTGTTAGAATAATAAATAAATCAAATATAATAATTATTATTATTATTATTAATAAAATACCAGAGGTAGGGGGACAAGAGATTGTCTTTAACTTTTCCATGGTATGGAGGAAGAGTCTGGGAATGACATGGCCTAGTTCCCACAGAAGCCACACCTAGACCATGTACTGTACTGATAAAATTATCCAGGGCACCCTTCACTAGTAAAACATATATCATTCCACGTATGATGAGATAAAAACTCGTATTGTTCCAACAATAACACGAGGATAACTTGTTTCACCTGTTTCAATAACAACTCTGACAGTTTGACAACCTATCAAGTAAATATTGATGTCAACAAAAGTCCTTAACAAATATAACAATACCTTTGTTGACAAAATAAGTTGGCAATCTTTTGTGGCAATATTACTAGCAGATCTCCCTGTGGTTCTAGCAGGTTGATATTAACTTCATGGCAGGCGCACAATATTTTCACACACAGCCCTAGTAAACAATAACAATAGTTTTGAACAATACATAATAATTACTTTAAATATCCTTCAGCTGCAGCCTGGTGTAGAGCTGTGTGACCATCAATATTTTGATAATTAACAATATTGGAAATTTGACTTGACTCTAGTGAATATTGCAACCAACTAGAATAGATCGCAGTACATCTGGTAAGTCACTTTGGACTCAGCATGAAGAACCTGTGTTTCCATACTGAAATAAGACATCAAATATAGAGACAATCATTTTTATCCATACCTTTAGTAACACAACTCATATCTGGTCCAGCTTTTAATAACACATCTATACATTCTGACGACCATTTTGTAATGCTACATACAGGGCAGTACATCCATCACTGTCTGAAATATTGAGCTCAGCCTCAAATCTAGAAGAAATTTTAAACATCTACAAACAAAAAGAATGTATTGAATGGTTGGGGGTGAAGTAGGGCAGTGAGATACTAGTTACCATGACAACAGTAACTGTCAAGGGCTGGGAGTTATAATGATAAGGTGATACGCCAATGTGGTGTGGTGTTTGTGAATGTATGTTCCATAACTTTCTCTATTACCGTCTATGGCCATTCTTGGCTGCAATGATAAGAGGTGGAACACCTCTATTCCAGGTTCATTAGGATTACAGCCAGCTTTTAGAAGAACTTGAACACAATCTTTAAAAATTTAAAAGTAAATGATCTTTTTTTTAATTCCAAATACCTGCATTGCCCCTTTCAACTGCTTCATGTAACAACTGTCTACCGTATTCCACAATAATTGGATTGATTTTGATTTATCTTCAGCTAAAATCTTCTGTAGTTTATTGCTGTCATTGAGTTTAATAGCACACATAGTCTGAGAAAATAATGTCGGAGAGGGCCAATTCTGCAATAGAAAGACAGACAACTTGATAATCAGACATTATTTAAGAACTCACCATTTGGTATACCTAGAGCAGTTTTGAACATCACTTGATAATTCACTTAAAACTGTATCATAGAATTCCTGAGAGAAAGCTCTTGGAAGCGACCCATACTGCTAGAACTTAACACTGATTTCATAACAGTGAGATTTTTATCTTCATCAGCATCTTCTTGAGTCTGTGTCGTCTTTCTTCGTGATGTAGGTGTCAAGAGAACTTTCAGCTGCAACACTGCTTGTCTCTCTCTTTCTACAAGTATTTCTGCGGCTATGCGTTTCTCTCTCTCTAAATCTAGCAATCTACTCAACGTAGCTTCCATTGAATTACGTTGACTGCATTAACATCTTCCATTGTAAATAGTTACAATCTGCAACAAAAACTCGTCTTTTGTACGAAATAGGAGCAAGAGAACCCAATCAACGAGCCACGCCTATTTTTTGTTTGGTCGCAAATAATAAACACATTCTCAAAATAGCAATAGTACTATGAATTATAATATATTATTCATTATTTACGTGTTTTTTCGTTGGGCGGTGGAAAAACCCGTATATTCATAGTGACAATAACAACATGGGCATAGTTCCTTAGGAGGTGTGAGTGAGTTCTACAATGATAACAGCGACATGGAGTAGAATCATACCATTTAAAATACCAATAGCTTTGACATTCAGCACAATGACATTGATGACTATTAGGTGATGGTGGTGATGACGACGATGATAACATTTTCTGGCCATTTATCTTCATAACAAATAGAAGAGACACATTCATTACAATAACAGTGATTATCACAATCCTCTGGATAACAATCGGGTGGAGTTCTTTGTAAGGCTGGCAAAGGTTGACTAGTACCAGAATATAGTGACGATGATAATTGTGATTCACATATCAACAGGATGTGATCAAAACATGTATTATGCAGTGACATGGACTCCTCGTCTTCCTCAAAGCTAGATGATCATATTCATAATGTTCTGATTCTCTTTGTCTCTTCCAGCTTCTCTATCTTTAGGTATGTATATAATGTCTTCTGAGTCTTCATCTATTAAACTAGTACTGAAAACTTTTTTTTCTTGTTTATTTTGTTTCTCTTCTCATCCCAGTTCATTTCCTTTTAAATCTATAACAATTTAATTAAAAATGCCATTAATTAGTGCTATGAATTTATAATGAGTGCTATCACTTACTTTAACAAATCGCTCTTTTACAATACTCTGTAAAGCTTCTAGATCAACATCACTCTCATTCCGACTCCTCCACAGCCACATCAGAATACTTTAGAACTAAATGAGAAAAGAAATGTGGCATATATGCTAATCCCACACCCACCAAAAATTGCATAATTATTTTTATGACTCACCAGTGGCTAGCTCAATGTTCTGCTCTCAGGGGTTCATCTTCAATGTTGATAAATCCAATAATTGACCACCTTCTTCATCTTCTAAATAATTACGATTGTACTGAGGCAAACAACAAAATATAAAGGATATATATACGTTATTATAAATAGTACCTTTGTTGTGATATTATGAAATATTCTTGCCATTCTGGCGTTGTTTTCAAACTATGGCTCTTATAAAAATAGGCTCATCCATCTCAGCACCTTCTAAATCCCCCGCCATCTTATTTAATAATTTTGAATCAATGAATTGTAAACATAAGATTTTGCGCATGCGTATATAGTAGAATGTTAAAATGGCTACTTTCATAGAAGTGAGAAGCGGTAGAGACAGGAATGTTTCCACAGGAATGGGGTATATTTTATATTATGACAACTTTGATCATCAATAGGTGGAGTAGAAATAATCCGGACGTACAAAGCTCTTTCTTTAATGCAAATCCATGCAGCAGTTGGTGGAATGTCCCATGTTCAATGTGTCCTACAAAGTAGAAGGTATACTATTGACATATTATATGTTATCTATTGTAGTATAGTAATAATTGTATTTAATTGATATAATATTTTATTTCTAGTTTGCAAATTAAATTATTTTTCCTTTGACTTTGATAATGATAACAAGAACAGTACTAAGAAACAAGAACAATTGGAACCTCTTCCTCCTGTTGCTGATGAGGGTGTAACAACAGATGAAGCATTAGTAGAGGAACAATTAGCTAAACTTGAAAAATCCAGAAGAAAGGGTTTGGAAAACAAAATGTCATTAGATTCAAATATCTATGACATAAAGAAAGTCAATAAAATGGATCATCATGGTAGTACATTATTAGCTCCAGAGATTAAAGGAGCACTAGTTAATAATGTTACAGTGAAATTCGGATATATTGAATATCATCACAAAGCATTCATAAAAGTTAGATGATGTTTAGAGTGTGTTGTTTTAAACCATTTTGAAAAGTGATAGCTTATCATAATTATGATCTAATATAAACATGCAATTAACTATGTGTAACTTAAGCTTACTATTATGAGATTTGTTTTTGTGGGCCCCCATAAAATTTAACAAATGATAAAATTATTATAATTAGTAGTGTTGTTCTAGTTTGCTCAAGTAGGACTAGCTTTAGTCTTGGCCCTTAAAATATAACTTTTAATTTTAGTTATTTTAATAGCCTTCGATGGCCGTTATCATTAATGAGATTCATAGGCGACATATACGCGCCCCACAAGAGCATGAAGACAAAATCGTACGTACATATAAAAAGAAACTTGAACGGTCCTGAGTGCCAGTGTGTTGTGGGCCAGCGTTCTGCAATGCATCAGACCTCTGAGATGGTTACCAGCATACTCTACGGAGTATCCGAAAGGCCGACTAGGATAGGGCTGGTAGTCTCCCTTTAAACGAGATGAGGCTGGTTGTATTTGTGGTTCCCCGGTTCCTGAATGCAAATTCCCTAAGAGCTGGAATCCCGTACGGCTGGTTTTAAGTTAGGGCGACGCTCCAGCCAGGATTACCTCGCGAAGACGAGGGTTACCAAGCCAGGTGGCGGTCCCAGCTAGCAATAGCAGGGAATCCTGGAGCCTAAGTGGAAGCCTGAGTGGGTGAGCGAGTAGGAATCGTTTGGGCACAACACAAGGGTTTTTTTTTTATTTTTTTATTTTTTATAAATCTTAAATCTTACTGGGAAAAAAATGGTCAGTCTGTCATAGAAAACATTCTATGAAGTTGTATGGTTTGGCTGTAGGCGTGGCTTCAACCTTGTGGCCTTGCCCAGTGTCATGTACATAGCCGTCTTTAGTATAAGTGTGTACTACAGCAATGAGTGGTGGATTGTGTCCTAGCAAGAGTACAATATATGTGAGCAACCTACCCTACTGTCTGACTAATAATGACTTACATAAGGTTAGTAACAACGGAAAATTAAGTATGAAAGGTTATATTTTATTATAATAATTACAGATATTTGAAAAGTTTGGAAAAATTGGAAAGTAAGTTAATACAGGCTCAAATTAATGCTACCTAACTAGAATGATGCATATTCTGCTTATATCATATTTGATCTTTCTTTTCAGAGTGACTGTTTTAAAGAACAAAAACAACTCGGGAGAGTCAGGGTGTGGCCTTTGTTTTGTTTGTGGATAGAGCATCAGCACACAAAGCAGTGAGAGTATTGAATAACCGAGAAATGTTTGGGAGAACTCTAAAATGTAGCGTTGCTAAAGATAATGGACGTGCAGCTGAAATTTATTAAGAGAAAAGTGTACAAAAGACAAATCATTTTGTTATGAATGTGGGTGTGTGAATTTATACATCCATTCTCCAGTCTATTAATCAATTATGCATCCATTAATCAACTTGTTTGTCTATTACAGATATCAGGACATTTAAGTTATCAATGTCCTAATAATGCATTAGGAGATCGACAATTGCCACAAAAAAAAAGAAAAAAAGAAAAGATTTTGAGTATGGCTAATAATTCAAAATTGTTATCTACTTTATAATTTAGTGAAGAGCATGAGGAGGAGGAGAAGGAAGCAGAGGAAGGAGAAGATATCGATGACTTTTCATTAGGAGATGCTATCCGATTGACTCAAGAAGAAAGAGAAAGAGAAGAACTAGTTAGTTAAATATATGTATCACTATTTATAACATTCTAATATGGTCTAGACTAAGTTTCAATGGAAGACAAACGGAAACAGTATGGCCGTCGAACACTACACCTGATTCTTATTTTTCAGATGAGGATGCCAGTGACTAAGTATTCTCAATATATATCAATACAATATAATGAAAATATAAGTGTATGCCACTATAACACATATAAATTGAAGTAATAAAACAATAAAAAAACTTTGAACTAAAAGGTTAATTGAATAATGACAAATACAGACTGAGGTCAGGTGCTTTGCTATAATGACTGGATTGCTGTAAAATGTACAGGGACAGTTTTTTAGATAAATAATTTGATTCCAATTCTGTAAATCTTCTCAGCATTTCTCTAAACCAAGCATCCATGCTATTTCAGTAACAGCACTGTCGTCTGGTAAATTAGCCTATACAGACAGATACAAGTGAATAAATGGATCAATGGACAGCACCTACCTCCTCTGGATCAGTTAACATATTAATTACTCTCTTCCATGTTGGCAATAGCTACAATAATTATTATATAAATTATTAATGCAATCACTTGGACTTACCAGAGAAAAAAACAGGATATACCGCTGCTAGCTTTTTGAACGAGGTATTAATGTCTGTTCACAAAATGCTTCAACAATGTCATGTGTCAACATCATCTAGAAACAACAAAGAGACAAGAGATATATAGGAATAATTAAAATACAGTCTTACCATTCCTGATTTATTAGGTAGCTCAAGTATCTTATCAACCACCATTCGCCAAAAATTGGCAATTTCAGGAAGAGCTTGATCAGCAACATGTAATTCTGTGTACACTGTCCATATCTACCAAATATATATGTACATGTACATGTACATGTATAACTTACTGTACAAAAAGAAAGAATACCAGTTTAGTCCCAATATACCAAGCTGATATTCTAACAAGAAAAACAGCAAATAAAATGGCTGTCTCTATTTTTACTAACCTCAACAAGATTTTGTAAAGCAATCAAGACTAGTCTGAGAATATTATCAACAGTTTTTTCTGCAGAACCCAGTCGTATGGAGTATCTCACATTCGTTAGATATAACACCAATTTTTTATCAAGACAAGCACTAGTTACAGTGCTATGGACCGAGTTATGACACAGACAACCCATTAAAAGCCAGCCTAATAACTACATGGAGATAAGTCACATGTAAATCATGTGACATATCACAAGACAATTACCATTAAAGAACTGATATGATCATTGGCAAAGGAAAGAGAGGGAGGAGGACGTTGTTTGCTAGCATAAGATTTAGTGCTAAAGAGAGGTAACTAGAACTCTTGTAGTCAGTGGTTAATTATAATGTACCTTTTTTCTATCCAAGAAAAGCTGTATTCTCCCTCAACAATTCTCTGGACCAGCCCCCATGGATGATGTGTACGATTTACTCTCAATGCTACTAACTGAGCCAGCGTCAG
The DNA here is from genome assembly GCF_016097555.1 of Gigantopelta aegis. Classification (NCBI taxonomy): domain Eukaryota; kingdom Metazoa; phylum Mollusca; class Gastropoda; order Neomphalida; family Peltospiridae; genus Gigantopelta; species Gigantopelta aegis. The sequence goes on from NW_024532994.1 coordinate 21,195, forward strand.
CTTCACTTGACTAGCAATCTAAATTATGTAGAATATATATGAAATCATCTCTTAATAGTTGGAATTCTCTACTCAAGAGATGTCTGAGGCAGCTGCATTGCCAGATAATGAAGGGCCACTCTCATGGAATCTGTAAAGAGACTTTCAATACCAGTTGAATCCTCACCACTATTAACTAAAGCGCTTAAAGGAATCTCCTGATCACGCTGAAGAGAAAAGAAAACCACTCAATAAAGAGTAACACCTAACATTAACAGACGTACCAGTTGTGGCATATAAAATCTCTCTTCCCATATGTGTCAATGTAACCCAAGTACGTATATTCATTTAATAGTATTAGAAAGGTCTGACCATAAGCTTATTATGTTTTCAGGTAGTAACAAAGACTGTGGATAAAAGACCCTCGGAAAATTCCTCAACCAACAGCTTCAATAAAACAAACTTTTTAGGTACCTCACGTCTCTAGTGACAATTTTACTAATAAACAGAAAATGGGTATTCTCATACTAACTCTACTAGGAGATTGAAGAAAAGCTTTGTACCAGACCCCCACTAAAGTTACCAGACCCCCTGCAGGACAGTATGTATTGTGCAATCCTTCGGATATAATTTCAGGAAATTCTTGTACAATAGCTGTGATAGAGAGCTGAGAAGTAGGGTTGAACCCTCCCTAAAGAGAAAACATATCCTTAATAAATATATGTGTGTGCATGTGTGATGTTTACTGTTAAATTTGGGTCCGCAAACTTTAATAGTTGTATAATAACACGAAGGAGTGTGTTGAAAAGCAACATGCAACACCTGAGGATAAAATCTAAAAATAGAACACTATTTTTAGTAACAACTCTTGTACTTACAGTTGGCAATTCTTTTAGTTTCTTCAAAAATATATCCAAGTTAGTTAGTCCCCCAAAATAACGAGCGAAATTTTCTGGGAGGAGTTCCAAATAAAGGCCAAATTTAACAATGACTGAGTAGTGAGTTCTCTATCAAAGTGGGTGGAGCTATTTATGTCCTAACAAAATAGATCATTTTATTGAAGTAATGTATAAACAAGAAATCATGTGACGCATTACATTGTGGTCACACTAGTCATGCTTCAATTACCTCTAGAAAATATTCAACAGGAGATGCCAATGTTAAATCGGCTGGATCTATTTCCTCTTCTTCCTCAGTTCCAGCTGGTAGCTGCTGTTTAGTTAAACAAGACACAACAGCTCTGAAAACAACATCTTTTAGTTCTAGAGACAAGTGGGCGTAGTCAAGTATACATTCATTACTGCATTAGTATCCCAAACCTTTATGGTCATGACGAAATAGATAAACAAAGACCTTCTCTCAGCAAATTGAGTTAGTACTGTGAGTAAAAACTGTTTAGCAATAGACATACCAGAACCAGGAGGTGGATCTGATAAACTACTGCATAATATAAAAAATAAAACAAACTAGTTTGCTAAACTGGTCAGACATGTATTACCTGCTGTCTTGCCAATAATAGTGACCTGCAATGACAACTCTAAACAAGATAATAATAATTAATTAATTTGCATTATTTTTTCAATATAATACATTTGCCTTACAGCAATGGTATCTGATACAAAGTTCAAAATAATATTAAGATCTTTTGATATGCAAGTGTACCAGTAGAAAGAACACACAGAGGGTGTGGTCATACTCACTTTGAAATACTTGGTATAATCCATGTGACTAAATGAGACGAGACAAGATTTGGTATTCTGTGAGAAACATGTCCCCAGACACAGGACACTAAGTGCTATTACTTCTTCAGTATAGATGTCAGTGGGTTGTTGACAGAACTGGCAGACATTAGGGCCTGGCTCTTGTATCAAAGTCACCTGATCCATAGAGAGACTAGAAGTATATGTACTAGAAATACTAGCCATTGATAACTTGGTCAGTAAAGGTGGAGGAGCCTTATTAACTACAGCTGGTTCCATGTTGATTGCTTTGCTTTTGAGAAGCTAAAAGAACTGCTTTCTTCTGGGAACAGGAGCAAGAGGACGACGTTCTAAATTGATTGAACGTAGCTTAGCTGGACTGTCTGAGGGCCAGTGAAGTACCAACTCAGCTGGAGGGGAATGAGGCGATTCAGGAAATGAGAAATGTTGGAGGATTTTGTAGGACGTGGTGTTTTTCCATCAGATGGTAATGTTTGTTGTAAAGAGCAAGTATGTGGTTTATAAAGTATTGTATTGACAACTATCTCAATACAATAGAGAAGATAACGTTCTGTTGCGTCATTCTGAACTATCAAATCAGAGTACTATAGTGGAATGGACATATATTACATGAACAGATGAACAATGGACAAATAGTGGGTAAATGGACAAATCAATACTGCTATATTTAAAATACCTTATATAAAACTATAAACAGAACCCTCAGCCCAAGGGGCCTGAAGATGACTAGGCAAATTTCCTAGTGTAAAGGAACATTTATATTCTTGATAAGGGGTTCGAGATAAAGTAGACGAGGTGTTTTGGAAAGGATAGTCCCCAAGGGTTGATGTCACTGAATACCCCAAAAGACGTAGGACAAAGGGGATCATTGTTTTAGTCTGACAGAATTCGTAATTTATGTCCAAGATCTATAGAATGGACAGATAAATTTAATGAAACAGATGAAATGGACAGAATACCTTACAAAGTTTAATTATGAAGGTTTCATAAATACGACTACCGACAGAGAATATAAGGAGGTTTGCGTCCAATTAACCTCTCCAATAAAGAGACAATGGTCTCACTTGTTGACTCCTACATATACAAACAATTTAATAGGTGGAGCCAATTTAAATTACTCCTGTAAATGACGAGTTATTCGTCTTTGCATACGAGGAGTGAGTGCTGAGTCATCAAAATTAGAATTTGTGCTGGCAATGAACTACACACAATATGACATAACTATCTGGACAATTATTATATTATAACAATTATTACTTCTAATAATAGGGTCGCTGTGTCACAATGAAGTTGAAGTGCTTCAATATTCATTGCATCATCTCTTCATCCAACATTAACATACTAAATGCTGATGATGTTGTACTGGGACGAGGTTCTTGTGAGCACTCAATGTACTAACATCAGACATCTTCTTTTGTGCCTACAAAAATAAAAAATAAAAAAGTGTTTGTGTTAATATGGTTACCTGAGCAACAGAGTTGATGTGATTAAACACATCTTCTGTGTCACGTGATTTCAAACATATCAGCAGCTCCTAGAAGCTGGTTTACTAGAGCAAGAGTGAGAGAAAGGAGAGTTGAGGAAGGGCAGAGTTCAAGAGAGAAAGAGTTTGTAACACGAGACTTCGATGAGATGGCATCCGAATGAACAAGGGTGACGATAAACTTCTTAATAGCCTAATAAAAAATGATCACATGACAAATGTACAACAATCACTTAATTATCACATGACAATCATTGTCCTATCACTTAAAAGTCACACGATTGTCACATGACATAGACCACTAGCATAGTGCTTTCTTAGCTCACATCAAGAGATTCCTGCTTCAGATTACAGAGACAGAAACGAACTCGAGTTGATACTTTAGAATCTTTGTCTTGTAACAGACGCACCATTTTACAAAAAGCATGAGCTAACGTTAGTTTCAGTATAGACATGGGGATGCCATATAGTAAGAGGTAGCCCCTCAATTCCAGGCATAAATTGCAATATCATAGTCAATTTATCAGCTGCAAAATATTACAAAATAACTTACGTACATATATTACATGTGATAGCTGTACCAGTTTTAAAGGGTATCCTCCATCCTTGATGTGAGAATCCTTCTTGTAACAGTCCCCATAGATACGATGATGACAGATGAGCTAATGTGGATGACTCCAACAAGACAATCTCATTTTGACAAGAGAGGAGAAGACCTACACAGGACTGATTCAAATAGGATACATCACTCTCCAACAGTCTCCATAACCTAATTTTATAAAAAATAATTTGTTTTATTACAAATGATATTATACATGTACATGTATAATGTACATGTACTTTATAAAGATTAGTATCTACTGTACTTACTTATCAAACAAATGATGGGCACCATTTAATATAGTCTCTGTTCCTCCTCTCCAACACTTCAGCTTTGGTTACCAGTAAATGAATGAGTTGTATCATTTGTATTGTGGTATCAGGATGATAAGAAGTGCTAAGTTTCTGTGTTGTGTGTGTGTGTGAGAGAGAGAGATAGAGAGGGAGGAAGAAAGAGGAGAATAAACAATTTTAGGACAATATTGTCTTACTTCAACACAAAGATCAAATATATCATACAAAGAGGAGACCTGTTCTGGTTTTGTTTCTCTCAAGTTCATTTCTTGATGGTAAAGTTAGAATAGGGGTGTGGCTTCAGATAATAGTTCCAGATCTGGACGGCTAGGTAAAATGGGGACACGTCGGTCCCGAGGTGAGTGCTGTGGTTTCACTGTAACAACATCTTTTTCCTCAACGTTATCAGTGTCACTGCAGTTCTTTGAATAACGACTGTTTTCTTTTTATCATCTAAAGTGATATTTTCCCATGATTCCTCAAACTCTTCTCCGGCAGTTGCTCCATTTTGAGGAGGGGTGTCGTTACTTGATCCTAAATCATTTGAAGTTAACTTTCTCTTCAAAGTTGCTGGGATGGGCAAATTTAATGGAGACACGCCCTCTTTTTGGTGTGGGTGAAGTCCCTCCGTCTGCACTCTCCTCTATATCATGTCTACTCTTGACAATAATATTGAATTATACGTGTTGCTAAATTATACCAGAGTGTTGCAGCCTAACAGAAAAGATGGAATCAACTCAATACTATTTCACTATATTAGGTATTGAACTAACAATAGCTATCTAGGCGACTATAGTAAGTATTTTAACCTGACAAAGAAGACAAGTGTTAGAAGTATCATGATGATCTTGCACAACGTGGTTAGTTCCCCAGTCTCTATGCAACATGTGAAGGAGAAGACGCTGAAATGCCTCATATCCTAAAGTAGTGCCTTTAACATTGAGGAGTAAGCTAGTATGAAAGAAACCAAATGATGCAAAAATAATGGCCTCATTCTCATACCTGAGAGAACCAATATCCAACATGAGGATATAGCGAGGAAGAGCAGAGTTCTGCTGAATAATAGCATGAACATCCATAGATGTTTGAGAAACAAGACCAGATTCTGAGTCATAGCCACTAATGCTACCACTGCTTTCCCTATAATAACAAAGAGAAAGGGGTGTGGTCAATATGTAATTACAACTGTGGTTAGAAGACATGTAACCAGACCTACTTTCGTAACATTGGCATTGTGTCTTCTTCTTCATCCTCTTCTGATCCTTGACGTCGTAATGATTTCCTATGTGGATGTAGAGAGCCTTCAAAAATATGAGAGGTATAAGGCACAGGAACAGACAAACGAGACAAGTCCTGTAAGGGGTGTGGCAACTATGGGTGTGGTTTAGCAACGAGCATGTTACCTGAAGCCAAAAGAGTGCTCTCTGTTTCTCACGTCGACTTTTCTGAAAAAAACTTTTCACGGATAAATTCAAATCTTTTAATTCTTATATCATGAATGAGATCTCGTGGGAAAATAGCTCGTATTGGTGAGAAAACAAAATGCTATTTTATAAAATGTTGTCACAAGATAAATAGCTAACACAATAACAGCCAAAACTCTGACTCACTGAAAACAAATCCTTTAATTTACTCATATTGCCTGGCTGGTTCCTTAGTTCTATCAGTAAGTCCATCCAATGTGGCATAACAGTGTTATATATCTGAAATGAATGGACATATAGTATTAATAAATGGACAGAGGACACTGATGAATGGATATATAGTATTAATAAATGGACAGAGGACACTGATGAATGGATATATAGTATTAATAAATGGACAGAAGACACTGATGAATGGATATATAGTATTAATAAATGGACAGAGGACGCTGATGAATGGATATATAGTATTAATAAATGGACAGAGGACACTGATGAATGGATATATATAGTATTAATAAATGGACAGAGGATGCTAATAATTGGACAGACAAATAAACAATACATGAATAAATGGACAGCACTAATAGATATATTACTAGATCAAGGCTGTCCTGAGATAAGATAGGATTTTTCATGAGCAATACAACCAAAGACAGAGTTCTACGATATCCTATCAATAGGGTCCTTAGAGTAACGCCACATTTCGCCCACCTAACAAAAAACTTAACTTAACATACACAGTACATGTATTTATACCTGGACATGTCCTAACAGCTGAGGATAAAGACATGTTATAATACATTGGACGGTTACCAGTATCACAAAACTGATTTCAGCCAAGGGTATTAAGTACTAAAAGAAGTGAGATACTCAACAAGTGTATCAATGTAGTACTTACATTTGTTACAAGTCCATGCAATTCACGATGGTTGAACAACACTTCCACTAAAACATATATAAGTAAACCACACCCACTTCGTATTATTATATCTTGCCCACTCACTGGTCTTTTGGTAGTTCACTAAAAAGGAACCTCTGTGTTCTTTATATGAATTAACTGATAGTCCCTCTTCTATAATATTCTCTATTAATCATTACATAATCGAAGCCATTCCAATGCTGATGCTATTAACTGCTCAAGCCATTCTTTATAACGAGTCTATAAAAAGAGGTTAAAAAAGAAGATAGAAAGATATAGACCTGTTGAAGTGGATGTGCAACAGGAGTACAATACTGGTATAACAAGCATATCCCCTCTCGACTGGTTTTTGACACTGATTGAATAACGAGGGGAGGGACCATATGTATGGGAGGAGCCTCGTCTTTGACTCTCTCTTTCCTCTCCATTTGGATTGGGCTAAAACTAAGAAGTCTAAGAGTGAGAGAGGTGAGAGAGAGAATCATTAATCTCAACTGGTCTACTAACTTGACCACAGCTTCAAGTAGGGCAGAAGAAGTTATCAAATCATCACTTGTCCAGGATTTTGAGGGCCAACTATAAAGACAAAAGAACATATTAGACCACACCTACATTAATTAGATTACTTTGGTAGACGTGCAAGGATCCTCTAATTTAGCATGTTGTTCCAAGTGACATTTATAAAACATCCTAAACGGATGACCATTTTGTATTGCAGTACAACTCTCACCAAAACAAGTCACAGTAGCTTGAGCATATGATCAGATGACTGGTCTGCACAAGCCCTTCGTAGCTCACAGTTCGGTTTGACATCACCTAGACAACAAAAAAGAAGGCATGGTAATCAAGGACTATAGTCTTACGCATTGCGTGAACTATTTTAATTTTCTTATGATTAGTAGATGCACTCCTAAAGAAAAGTAGAGAGAAATAATATGTCACTAACTCAATCAATATAATATAATACCGATGAATAACTTTATCACAGCTAGGACACAACAAAGCAAATAGTTTTTTGTTGCCTTCTTTACTAAGCATCTTTCCAAAGTGAGTAGCACATGCCTCTTCCAAACACAACTAAAGAACAATTCAAATATATTGATCACAATAAGACTGATCTTACAAATCCAGCTGGATTACTGCACCTGGATGCTTCACATTCAGAAATGGTGTCTCTATAATGACAAATCACTAAATAAAATAACTGACCATTACAATACTAGATTAGCGTAAGGATCTTTTAATAAATAATCTGATAATTGTAATGGCAGTAATGTAAGAGGAGATCAGAGCAATCTCTTGTGCCTTTTGTGGTACCATAAGCCATTACAGACAATAGATCCTAATAATATTTGTAATACATTATTACAACAGATTTAGTATGTAAATATGTATTACTTACTGTACAAACGTTTATTTGATTCTCATTAGAACGCCAGTGATCAACAAATGATTGGTGGTTGGCAGCCATCATTGTCAAAAACTAAACATTAATGTGGCAGACATACTAAGTGAATCCAGCTGGCCTTTAGACTCATGAGGATAAACTATACACATATAATTCATTATAATCATAATATTATTTACTTACCTATAGATAGGGTAAAGCGTTATAACATAGTCGTGACATAATAAAGTCTACTGCACCTTGCCAATTAGTCATATTAATGTAAATAAGATTGGATGCAAATATTGTTGGAAAAGAAAGAGGACAAGATGGATCCAGTGCCATTAAGTATGAGAGAACATCACAGTAAGAGCTTCCCCATCTCTATGAGAGTGTTGTGTGTGTGTATCAGGAAGTCAAGGTAGCACACTTACCTTCTACATGAATTGATATTTTACTCATATTTATGATAAGACTCAAAATTGTTTCAGAACCAATTTGACGAAGTGCGGCATGAAGTTCACATCCTCTGTAATATCTCTCTCTCCTGCTTTACCTTCTTGTTGCCATTTTTTTAATAGTCATCTGAGTGGAAGAGAGTTTTGATAGAATATATCTCAATCATCCTTACCTGTTGAAGAATTGTGTTGTATTTTACGTAAAATTGGAGTAAAATCTTCGCCATTATTTGAGTTCGGCTTATCTTAATTTTGATCTCATTACCTGAAGTAAAAAAGAGTAAAACGTCTTATTTTATTAGACGGAATTTTATCTTACGTGCCACATCTCTGATTTCGTGAACCACTGTTCTATTTCCTCTTTATTGCACTCTGTAGAGAGAAACTGTGTACCAATTCCATTTTTTCTGGTACTTTGGTGCTTTAATTAGAAACAAAATACCATAATAATTAAAAGTAATAATTATAATATTTTTATAATAATAGTGTGCATGCTACGTTGCTTAGCAACCAAGCAACACTTGGAGCTGAACTTGATTATTTATTAATTATTTTATTAAAAGTGCCACAGGCATGCTAGGGAGGCATAGGATCGAGTCAAGAAAAGAAGGGAACTCGTTTGCAATCGACTTTTTCCTCCTTTTATGGCAGCAAATAAAATTAAACCTCTAGTGAAGTCTCAATCAAAAAACACACTGAAATGGGGTGGTCCCATTTAACTTGAAGATCTTCAAGCACAAATAAAGACAGAAGAACAACGCAAACAGAGAAAAGTAATAATTGTTAGATCTCCTTTGATTTTTTTGTTTCTGTTTAAGCATGCAGAAATACTCCTAAGAACATGGAAACTTTACAAGCACAAGAAAGAGAAGAAAACATTTACGACTCAAAGAAAAGGTCACAATACAACGACAACTTATTCAGAAAGCTGATGAACAATATCATCAATGGAAAGAAGGCAATTAGAAAAAAAAGACAAGGTAAGATGAACTTTAACAATCAGTTGTATAATTGTTCAATAAAAGAAAAGGGAAAAGCAACGTCAAGATAGAAAACAGGTATCAGCGACTCTACAAGCACATGGCACTCAACATGGTTAGAGAATAGTTTCTGTTAGCCATCATTAAACTATATCAATTCACATAGCATTTCATAAGGACAAGGTGATAGTCTTTGATGATGGAAGAGATGTCCAATCAACTGATGATTTTGAAAAAGATAAACAAATGATAATTTTCAACACATTGAGGAAAATGTAGAAAGTCAAACAACAACTAATGAAATAGACCATGTTAGACCAGTTTGCAAACCCTGAAAATAAGATTTTAAAATATCTTGGAATTAAGCAACAGGCATCCTATTCAAATTGATTATGTTTTTATTATTACCAATAGTTGAACAAAATTTTCAAGAACAAGTTAAAATTGAAGATATGTGGTTCTATTTGAAGGCACACTCTGACAGAGAACTACATCCACTGCAAGTACATCTTTACAAACTGAAAGTATGTACAAGTCTCAGTCCCAAACTAGTGGGTCTGAAAATGGGACTAATATTATTACAATTCAAACTGTATTAATTGTAGAAAAAGATCAAGTCCTCAGTGAAGGAGTGTCTTCAACTATATGGAACAACCCACTCCACGTGATCATTATACTGGGAAGGTAAACCCTTCAAAGACGTATTGTTTTGCCATCTACAGTATCTTTAGCCCTATCCTCTATCATCTGCTCTGAGTGGCCTCCATCAAATTACACCACCGTCAAGGAAAATACACTTTAAAATTGAATAGATCATCTGCCTCTTAAGAGTAGGTGCAGTCAAAAAAATGCTAGAAAAAATTAGTTTAAATACCAAGGACAATAACAATGACTGGTTTACGGGACTTGAAGTAAACAGCGTCCCAATCAGCACAGAATGTTTGTGTAAACAACTTAAAACACAATCTGTCAGAAGCAAAACCACTACATCTACCTTTTAAACTGACAAGAAACTTAGAACTATTGAGAAAGAACCATTCATAGAAATTAAAAGGAAAACATATACAAAGGCACCCACATGTTTAGCTATGAAACTTGAAGTACCAAAGCAAGAAAGTAACTGGCTACCTTTGACAATGAATGCATTAAAGGAATACAAAGGTGTTAAAGAGAGAATAACAAGTGGACATGGAAAATTTAGAAATGGTAGAGTTATTCTGTGGAAAAACAACCCAAACATAATAATGATGATGGACTTTATATATTTATTCAGTATTATGAAATGAGTTTGTCAAATGATTGTTATTTTAATAGTTAATGAGTACAATGTTATAGAAATATAAAAACAGGAGATATCTTTTGTAGAATTGGTGGCTTTTAAAAAGCCGTTTAGAGAGAAAAAAAAGGAAAGAACACCAATGCAAGTATTACTTGCTGCTGGTGTATTTTGTGACAGCCTTGGTGCCCTCAGATACAGCACCTGTTTTTGACAGCTCTCCTGGCAACCAAGACGAACAGCAGTCTGATTTCCCGACTGGTGATGGTGGACTTCTTGTTGTATTGGGCAAGACGATAAGCTTCATGGCAATCCTCTCAAAGATGTCATTGACAAAAGAGTTCATGATGCTCATGGCTTTGCTGGAGATACCAGTCTCGGGATGAACCTGCTTCAACACCTTGTAGATGTAGATGGAATAACTTTCCTTGCGGTTCTTTCTCCTCTTCTTCTTGTCAGTAGACACCTTGGATTTGGTGGCAGCTTTCTTCTCGCCTTTCTTGCTGGCTACTTTTCCTGGCATGATTGTTTCTTTCTTATTTGCTTTGGAATTGAAGTCTCTGAATCACTGCTGAACTGTGCTTGGTCCACTCAGCCTTGGCGCTTTTATTTTGAAGATTAGGATCATATAACAAGATCACTGAGTTTGTGGCCAACAGTATATTGCCACGTCATTTACACACTCTTGCTGATGATATTCATCATTGAGGTGCTGCAATTTTATTGGTTGGTTAGTTTCAGTAATCCTAACAAGTAATCCTCCAACTGAGACCAAAAGGAGCGAAAAATCTTCAACATCACAGCAAATCTCTTTGACTTTTTCTTCAAGCTATCTCTTCATCAGCTAAATAAACTCATCATGTCTGGACGTGGTAAAGGAGGCAAAGCTCGTTCCAAGGCTAAGAGCCGTTCTAGTCGTGCAGGACTCCAGTTTCCAGTAGGTCGTGTCCACCGTCTTCTCAGACAGGGCAACTATGCTGAAAGAATTGGTGCTGGTGCTCCCTCTACTTGGCTGCAGTTATGGAATAACTTGACTGCTGATCCTAGAGTTGGCTTGGAAATGCTGCCAGGGATAACAAGAAGCAGAGGGTCAACCCACGTCATCTCCAACTGGCCATCCGTAATGATGAGGAGTTGAACAAGCTACTGGCTGGAGTCACCATTGCCCAGGTGTGGTCCCTTCCCAACATCCATGCTGTCCTTCTCCCTAAGAAGACTGGTACTGGCAAGAAGGGAATCAGTCAATCTGAAGAATTCTAACTGGACCACCCCCTCTATTTTCTTTCTGTTCTTTTCTTTTATCTAAACGGCTTTTTTTAAAAGCCACCATTTCTACAAAAGATTATACCTGTTATATTTTCATTTTTCATAATTATCTTCACAATAACTTTTAATCAATTTGAACTGAATATGAGAATCATAACAATAGATAATTAAATAAAGGAATGATTAATAAATGTTATTCCTCTCATTTCGCCTTCTTCTTCATCATCAACTCCTCTCACATATAGAACATTATTACATCTACATAGACGTAAAGCTATTACATGTTACCATTACAATGGGTTCCCATACCTAATTAGAACTTCACCAAGATTTCCAGTTAATGTGCCTTCTACAAATTCCTCAGTATTAGCAAGCTAAAAGTACACAGTATTATGAAAATATCTGTAAATTTTTCGGCTACAACGTCCTTAAAAAGCCAATACAAGGGTTAGGGGTATATTAAAATTTACACTAGGTATTGATCAAAGAACTTCTAATAAAGGAATGTGTACTGGATTGTCTTTATATTATGTACCATCCAAAATAATATAATGACTAGTTTAAATAATAATTATTTATACAGGACAATAATATAAATGGCAGGTATATGGTAATTAACCCACACCCCTAACCTTAATGTGACAACAATATTTAGACTTCCGCATACATAATACCATAAACACTGACCTGTACATTCATGTAGCTGTCTGTTGAGACGAGGGAAGCCTTTATACTCCATTCCCCACTTCAGTTTTACTACCACAGGTTTACCATTAAGCTATTTAGAAAAGGCTTAGGATTTAAAGGCATTGTACCCTGTATTAATAATAAAATAATTCTAGCTCATTAATATAATATTAACAGATATCATAGACTGCTAGAAAGAGACAAACTTACAGCCATTATGATCAGCTACAGTTCTTGGGTGTGTGCTTCGTTTGTTGCACGTTTCCTTCTACAAAAATTCATAGATTACCTAATTACCCGGGGTCATGTCTGTTTTTTTTTTCCTTCGCCATGCGCAACCGTGGAGAAAATAGGCGAATTCTCTGCAAGTTCGCGCCAGTAGAATAGATCCTCCTTTTTTTACAGCCACGACAATCCGAAGCAAGCTTGCAGCAACTTAAATATTTTTCTTTGAAATCCAGTAATAGAGAGCTGCATTGGTCTACTAAGGACGTTAGTAATCTACCATTCTCTATAGTTTTGCAGTTGCAATCTCCACTTGAGGGGGCGTTACAATGAAGGTGTCGTGATCTACATCATTGTGTGTCTAGTGACTAATAGCTACGGAGCTGGCCACATTTCTGAGTCAGGTTCTGGCTCCGGCTCTGGCTCTGGATCTGCAAGTAAATAGTCTTTATAATTTTAACAGTAGATATTTTTGCAGGGGAGGATCTCCTTGCTTCCCTCTCTCCTCATCCTTCGAAATGTTATATGCATAAATAAGCAAATTTTAAATAATATTTAATAATTAAATTGATATGACAGGGATTATAGCTATGAAGTTTCAAACATATATAATGACCGTTTATGTTTCATCTTGCAGTGAGCTGTGCTGATATTACTTGCAGTGGAGGTGGACCTGCATTATAGAGAATGAGTGGACCATACTGTCGTGCCCTATTGGAAAGAAACTTGCTGTTAATAATATATATTTATTTGAAGGTACTCCATTATACTGAAAACATACATAATGTTATCTATTTAGAATGTCCGCTGGTTACTGGGGCAATGATTGTAGTAAAAAAGAGATGCTCTGACACATGTGGATGGGTCGTACAGAATAATGTGACATGTAAATGGAACATGTACATGTAATAAATGCTGGGTTCTTGACAATGGCACTTGCAGTATAAGCCAAGCTGGGACTGAGGGATATCAATGTTTCCTTGACTACACACATGTCAATATCCAAGGTTTATTAGGGAGTTTAAATTATATTAAAATTTCCATCAAAGCTATGATCATAATAATCATACTAATCAATTTTCTTTGCTATTTTAAGAGTTTGGACAATGTATGGTGGAGACATACCTCAACCACAAGAAGGAAAATTACTTTCTCTTGCCAAACAGCTAACGAAAGTGAGAACAACTGATTATGACTGTCCTTCTATTAATTTAAAATATCTATTGTTAGAGTAATGATATCACAGTTATACAAGCCGACAGTGTTAAGTTAGAATTATCAAATCGAGATGTCGTTGCTAGAAAACTAGCAAAAGTAAGACAAATGTTTTAAGACATGCTTCAATCTTCTTTATTTTAGTTCTATTTTTACAGTACTTAATCAAGGCAGTACAGATTACAATAATGCTATAAGTGCAATCAAAACTGATGTAAAGATGGTGATATCGCGCCAGGATACTCTTGTTATCGATGATCTGATGAGAAACTGCTAAGTTACTTTAAATGTTTAACAAGTTCATGTGTTATTATTTTGTTTATGTCATGTGACAGTCACATACAGGTCATCGTGTTTCGTAACATTATTAGTTTTCTATCACTTTTTTATTATAATAGTAATAATTAATTACTTAGTTTTACGATAATTATATTAAAATCATTTGATGTTCGGATGGTTTATATTATGTATTAAATATATTATTGCAAATATGTTACTTATCTCCTAACAATACAGTCACAAATAACAAGTATTATAAATTATTACACATACAATAGTAAAATTAATTAAATCATATATAATTTTTATTTCGTTTGAGTAATAATATCCCTATTGAATTACGTGATCACATTTAAGTTTTTTAAAAAATACTATTGATAATACATACTTGAGTTATCGAGCATCAGATATATCTAATGTCGTAACCAAAAGGTGCATTAACCTGCTCTTTTCATAATGTTAAAGTTGCGCTGCATAAACCCCTCCTACACTGGGCCAAGAAGACGTTCAAAAGCACCAACTTCTCTCCAACACTAAAATGAAATATAGTATAGAGAACTGTTTTAAAGTATCGCTTCCTTACCAGCAACATCCCTCCACATCCCCCTAGCATGAATTGAAGCAGCACAGAGTTTGTGAGTCAACAAAGCTAACTCTAATATTTCCCATAATCAAGATATGAAGTCATTCATAAGTAAAATACTGACCCGCCCCCCCCAAAATATTGTCCTTTAGTACAAGTATTGAGAAAACATTTATGCCATTCTGAAAAACGAAAAATAACAATGACTTGATGAAGTTTATTAAATAACTGACTATGTCTTGTCTGGTCTGGTATTTTCTACAAGTACCCTCCTCCAAAATGTAGAAGCTATCACACTGTCTCCCTTTTGAAATACAATGGTTACAAGTGGTTCCGGTTTACAAGGTGTAGTTACCTCTTTAATAATGCAATCACCATCAGAGTATTTCCTTTCTAATTTGATCAGCTAAGTTCAGTAACTCAATATGGGCTAGCAAGGAAAATAAATGTTATGAATAACACACTCCTCCATCCATCTGCCATGTTTATATCACCTCATTGTTTCTAACCTCTAAAGTCTTCAACATTGGGGACAGAATTCTAAGAAAGCTTGATTAGTTGAACGCTATTTAATTTTAGAAAAAAATAATTACAAAAATATTATAAACAGACTCTTCTTGCTAGTAGATGCACAAAGATCCTTTTTTAAAAGTTTTACGATCTAGACCCCAGAACTCCAGGATGAGGTAGATTTACAACAGTAGGCAGCTCTAACAAAACAACACACACAACAAATAAATTATATAATTTTCAAAAATTACCTTGGAGTATTGTAACATCAAGCCAACTCTAAAAGAATCCTTCTCCTATTGTATTGAAACACCTATAATATCTAATTTACACATTAAATGGCCAATGTATGACATCATCATACCAGCTTAGGCTCGACCCACTAGATCCATGTTGTGTCTGAAGACAATCAAATTTTCCATATATACACACAAAGAGCTGTCATTAAAACGTCATCAAGGTGTAAAATAACTTTTGTACTATTGTTCAAACTTTACTATCCTACATTATGTGTAGTTTACAAACGTTGGGACAACTAACCATCAGGTGACGTAAAAAATTAATCACCATCATCTCCTTGCTCAATGGACTGTCGTCACCAGATAACAACCTATAATGTTTTGTAAGGGGTAAGTACCGGTAATAACTGTCATTATTAACATAAACTTGTAGAATTATTTGAGGTTACTATAATACATATTCCAGCTCTTTTAATTAACTGGCATCAGGAACTTACACAAAGGCATGTTATATATATATGATTACTGACCTTTTTCTCAAAATGGCGTCTAATACTTTTCATTCAACTGCTCCTGTTTAAAGGATCAAAAAAATGTTACTACTGTGTACTGATATTATTGATGACATAACATGAAAAATTGTGTAAATGAAAATGCTCTTCTAGTACACATGAGAAAAGCAAGGACAAATATTTAGTCATCAACAAGTACCAATGAGCTAATGTTCAAAAAAAATGTGTTTAAATTACTTAAAGCAAAACAATTCAAAGCTTGTGTTAATGTTTGGGGGCCTGAGATTTAGAGGAAAGGAACCAATTTTGTCATATTATAATCTTCCATTATTAAAATCATACAAAAAGAGAGTGCCTGTGTGTGTTTAACAAAAACCTGATCTAATGCGCGAAAAAGGAAATCTTCTTTAACGGCACAACTATCTTCGTCTTTGTTCATATCATTTTTTGGATGGACAACCTAACAAAAATAAAAACCAATGACTATTTTCCGGTTATGTCAGTGAGTCAACAAAACCTTTGCTTCATTTCAGCTCGTCTCCTTAATGTAGGCTTCTGCAAATACTGAGCGCACGACGGTATTCATTTGTGTCTAGATAAACAATCTGAGGGTAATGTCTTCTTCATCAGAATCTATTCCCAATGAGAAAAATATTAGAATAATCAGAGAAAATGCGTTAGTACCTCCAGTGATGGTCATCTCAAATTCTCTTACCAAGCGTATTCAGCAGCCATGTTGGCCTTTCTGACTCCATTGATCAGGTCCTACACGTTGTGCGGTTGTTTTGTACGCTGTTTCTAAACTGTTTGTTGAAAATTGAGCAGGCGAATTGAGCAGATACACTGGTTTCTCTCTAACACAGAAACAGCGAACTCTTCCAGGAGTTCAGGTGAGCCCTTGGAAATGGTCGCACTCATTTCAAAACAGACTGACCGATAATAGCAGTGTATTAAGCACATGGACGATCTCACCTTTCCAAGGCCAAAGATCGGTGCGTGCCTACCTTAGAGCTTAGTGACGTCACATGACGTTAATACACACAAAATGATAACAGGCTCTGTTTGCTCCTGCCTTTACTATACACAGCTGTTACTATAAATTATTGATAAACATATCGCATAACAACATTGGCATTCACATTAAATAGCAAGCAAGAAAGATAAACAAACAATTCAATAACGTCAGAAAGACACACACAATTATGTATTATTATGTTGTCTAATGCATTAGATTAATTGTAATTAATATTTTGAATCAATTATAAAAATGTTCCCTTTCCGGTTCTCCCATATGAGTTCACATTCTCGAGCTTTCTTACTTTCCATCAGATTAGGATCATTGTACATCTGTTTCAACAGCCTCAACAATTCTCTCTTCTAAATGAGTTGGTGATCCGTGCACCAAGAGCGTGTAATGCCTGATCTCGCACTATGGGGATGGCCGTCTTTCATTCGTGGAGACACTCCAAATATTCTCTCCCTAATTCGCGGGAATGTTCGCTCAACGTTGACTGGCAGAGACTTTAAATTGCTTGCTTTCTCTCTCTTGGATCTGGATCATACGTACGTTGATGTAATCGTGGAATGATTCGTCAGAAACTTTTACTTTTATATTTTTGTAGTTGCAATCTCTAATTAACAAGTTGATATAAAAATAAGTTCTCCTCTTCTAGTTACAGGATCAAAGTCTTCTCACTCAGGATTCACCTCAACTCTAGTGATCAAATGATCATAGTTTATTCCAGGTGTCTTAGACAGTTAAAGATGAATTATTCTTCTTTGAGGCCGAACCTTTTCCTGATTCTTTTCATCTTCTATGTTTTCTTTTATATAAGATGTGAGAAGGTGCACAACTATAAGTAAGCAAGATATCATGTTCAACTCTGTTATGGCAACAAAGTATGGTGGACCATGGGGTGTGGGCTTAGCATACGGAGCAAACTCTTAGGTGGAGTTGAATTATTCAAAGATGGAGAAATCTCCTGAAGACCAGGTGCTCTTAAAAGAAAGCCATTTTTTAATGATGAGTTAGTTTTTTGTGTACACAGATTACTGAGGCAAATTGACGAAGACCTAAACTGACTGAAGAAGAGAGGTTTACATATTATTATATTATATAATATACGGTGTAATTATAATGTATTATAGTCCCATAACCTCAAATCAAAGAATTTATATTTTATTATTATTAGCAACAACATTGCAGTCTTAGAAGAGAAGTTACAGTAAAAATTAAACAGGAAACGAAGAAGTCAGAGATAAGAACCTAATGCTGCAGGTATCCAATGTTACAATGCTTAGTTGACATAGGGGGCAGGGGGCTTTGAAAATATCAGGTTACATTTGAGCCACCCCCCCCCCCCAAAAAAAAATTTATGGTGCTAAGACACTGATTGTACCAGTATTGGTACATTCAGTTTGTTTTAAGCTATCGATTATCTGTTACAACATTATTCCAATGTCTTTTTTGTATAGAGGTCGCCTAATGAAGATTAATCTTCGTAAATTTGATGGCAGTGTCAAGAAGAATACTGCATTTACAAGAAAACTAGTAAGTTTTAAATGCATCATCCTATTAATTTGTGTGTCGATTTTTAATTCAGAGAGAACTAAATGAATCGAAACGTGATGCTGTTAACTAAGAGTTAATAAACGTTAATCTCACCCAGTACACTCCAGGAAGCATATTCATGTGATTGGGGGGGGGGTCCTGTTGACTTATTGATGCTTATATTACTTTTTTATAGCAACAGTATTGCTGGAAGCTAAATTAAAGGTTTAATTAATTAAAGTATTAAGTTGTTTTATTATTGTATCTTATGTATAGCTTTCTGATGTGGGTTGTGCTGTTCATATGTGTTCTCTACTTCATTTGTCGCTATGGTGACTTCAGTGAGACAATTAATGGCATCAATTACAAAAAATATATTCTGGAAAAATGAAGGAGAAGAAGAAATAAAGTATTATGCCATCTGTCCATTTTTCTATCTATCCCATTATTTTATTTATTAATTAATCTTAAATATTATGTCCATTTATTATCCATTCATCCAATTTATCTTGTTATAATATCCAATTGAATCTTGTTATATATATCATTAATCCTCGTTATATATCCATTAATTTTGGTATATATCCTTCAACTACAGTCATCTATCTCATTCATCCATTCATCATCCATTCATCTATCCATCCATCCATCTATTCAATGATTCTTCATCCTCTATTCAATGGTACTATCTAATTTCTATTGGAGGGTATATGGTTTTCATCTACTCGAGCTTATCCGTCTAGGTCATTTTTATTGTTGATACTATTAGGAGAGGTATATAATAATACTTACCTGGACATTGTAGGTAGCGTATTCCTCATTTAGCTAGTCAATTCGACTGGTATTGTTGATCAAGATATTGGTTTGTCTGTTCTTCATGAGATGATTCTGAGAATTATTGTAGGGATAAGAAATAGCCAACGCCTTACTACTTATGATGTGGTTTTTGCCCGCCGCATTGTGCTGAGGACTAGCTGGATCGTTGCCAAGAAAACAGAGAACACTTTTAATGAACCAATATGATATAGTACCTCTATCGTTAATTACATTCAAGTTTGTTTTTGTATATCATTTGGTGACTATATTTAATTACATTACATTCTTTTATAATTATTGTTACTTCATCCTAAAGTTTAACACAAGAAATGTTTAAATTACTGAACATAAATGATCATTTAAATTTGTAAAGACACAAACTACTTACGTTATGAACATTAAGAGATGCATAAGAGACGATGTAAGGTTCGTTCCCAAAACTTAACTGGATGTAGTCAGTAGAATTGTTAGGGTCAGATATGAAAACAATTGTTTAGGTTGCTTTAAGACAAAAAGAATTCCGTCTGCCAAGAAAAGACAAGAAGAAAATGAAAAAGCTCAAAAGAGTTTATGAGAAATTACTTCCAATGTCTGTACCACACTCTCAGTAATTATTTACATTTTAAATTATACAGTCTTACTGATTGTCTGTAAGGATGGGGGGACGGCGTAGACCATGTTGCTGAATGGGTTCCGTGAAGACCACCCCCCCAGGAAGGTCCGATATTTCCATTGATCTCCTACTACCATATTTGGCTCTGATGATAACATAGACAACAACCCTATGTGGTCTTTGCTTTTAGTCATTGGGGCAGAGTTTTGGGTCCTCTTCCATTGTGGGAAGATGAAGATCAAGATCCTTTCTACGAAGATATTACTGACATTTAACATTTATAAGGCAACCAGCTGTAAGTAAATCCTGGAATGGGGGGTTTGTATTGTATGGCCATTTTTGTGTATTTGTTAGACTTTTGCTCTTAGATCTATTTAGGACAAAAAAAAAGCCATATTGAGGACAGAAATCTCTGATACTGGTACTTCAAAGGGGAAGTTGAACCAAATGAAGATGATGTTCAAAACGCATTGGAAATAGGCATGATAATGTTTGCAATATTAGTGTGTTACATATTATTAAATATTAATGAACAGAAGATTTTAGAAGAGGTAAATAAAAGAGAAGAAGACAGTTAGAAAATGATATTATTGAGAGAGGAGAGGAGAAGGAGAGCCTCAGCCTCTGGAAGTTACACCCACTTTAATTTGCAATTATATTGTCTGTTTAATAGATCCTGTGGAGGATTAATACAGCTGTTACTACCAGTGAGGACACCTGAACCAAACCAGCTTGATGAGTTACTAACACGTTTACCAACATGATGAACAGAAAAATTTGTTGATGAAGTGAGAATAAGAATATAAATAAATTAATATTTTTGACAAAATTGTCACTAGTTTGCTGTTCAATTTTGTCTTATGAATACCAAATTAAATAGACAAAAATTGGCCAAAAGTTTGTTTAATGTTGATAAGAACAGGTCAGTTCATTTAAGTACTCACTCATATATCACTCCTTCTCCTCTCGTAGGATGGATATCTGGTTTCCTTTTTATGCTCGTCTTGTGGCCACTCTCAATCCTTGTCTTCCCATATTTCAACATATCTTGTTGACATGTTAACAAGAGACTTTCGGTTGTTCAATTACGTAAAAAGGATCAGATTTATGTTCATACAAAAATAAAAAATGCTCGTTTTATGTAATTAATAATAATAAGAATTATTAATTTATTTAAGTTTAAGTTTTTTTTAGCTGAAATGACTAAATTTGGAATGTTTCCAAAACCTGAAGCAATGCGATGCATTACAGTATGTGAAAAGACTGGTTCATTATGTATATAATTTGTGTCTTTTTATTTAGAGAACTTTACAAGAGTTCACTCATCATAATGTTGAGTTAGCCCTGTACTCTCATTGAACATGCTGGACGATATCTTCTCCGATCGCCTGCTCCCATTGAGAGCTAAAGCATTACTATTAGTATTTATTACAGCTGTTTAGAGCTGAGAACTTCAATGTAAAAAACACTATCTAATATATTCCAGTTAAATTATAGGACATTTATTTCTCTCTTTTATTCTCTTAGGAAATTATGTTCAGAAAGAAGCAATTCAACATCTTGAGTGGTCGTCCAGAAATCCTTGGTTGAAGACGCATTATATGCTGCTAATCCTCCTGATACAAAGCCTACAACAGAATATTTACGTCCTCCATTACAACGAGTATATTTGTAAATTACTTTAATAAGATCTCAATAAAGTGAACAACCGAAAGGTAGAGAGATATTATAACTAGTTTTATAGTGATAAGTAATCTATCATAGATTTTAAAAACAATTTCGTAAAACCTTTCTTCCTTGGACAAATCCCAGAGGTAAGTTATCTTAAAGAGAGCATTGACACATATAAATATCATATATCGTGATTATAATGACTTGATCTCACAATATCAATATCAAGTATCCTATATTAAATTTTAATTAATTAATTTTAATAAACTATAGGGGTGGGGGTTAAATTATTATTATATATTACATATTCTCTATACAGGTATTCACAGGGCTGTTGAAGCACTATCTGAAGTTTGGCATATTAAATTAGTACATCCATTGTGTTGCCAATCTTCTTGCTGCGTTTAAAAACATATCGTGATGATGCAATAGTTTGGGTAGTGGATGCCGTCTTAAGGAATTAGGTTAGGTCTAGAGATGAATTTATTACGCATGAATCAGAGACGTATCTCAATGATGAAGTTTCCTTGGAGAACTTTTAACTATCACTTGTGGAATCTGAAACTGTTATTTTCGTACTTTTATATACATGTTGACATTTGGGTATGGTCTAAATGGTGAGTGGGTGTTGTCAAGCCACTGTATGACGTTTCATTAATGATAGGAACTGCTGGTTCATTGGACCCATTTGACTCGTATTTCCGGGCAAGATTAGTATGTGTGGTTACTAGATACATGCGGTATGTACTTTGATCATGGGTCCTCACG
The DNA here is from genome assembly GCF_016097555.1 of Gigantopelta aegis. Classification (NCBI taxonomy): domain Eukaryota; kingdom Metazoa; phylum Mollusca; class Gastropoda; order Neomphalida; family Peltospiridae; genus Gigantopelta; species Gigantopelta aegis. The sequence goes on from NW_024532994.1 coordinate 43,654, forward strand.
CAAAAAATTGGACGCTTTCCCCTCACTGTTTTTCAGGTAAAGTACATAATAAGAGCTATCATTATCAACTACTTACAAAATATTAAATTATATGTCATGTGGGCATTCAGTTTTCATTCATAATTGGTAAATTTTGCTTTAAAAAAATTATACAAAGTATCTAGGAATATTTAAGGATATTAAGTTACTTATTAAATCTAATAATTATATCTAATATATTATATTATATATTTTATTTCATAGTGTTATCTATTGAACAAGCGTCAGCCACTCCCACTTGAAGTTGTACTTTATGATAACAGATACTCTTTTCTATTACGTCTAATATTGTCATTTATTCTAACTTATCAGAGCAAATGAAGCACTTGCTGATATGGAAAGAGACTTCCCGTCTAAAATTGGTAAACACAGAAGGGGAGAAGGTGTGAGAAGAATCTGATGAAGAAGAGAGAGAGGATTTGAGCATAATAGCAAAGAGGAAAAAGAATTGAAGAAGAAAAAAAAGGAGGAAGAGGAAGAGGAAGTGATTGATAAATATTCTTCCTGATGTCATCCCATTTTATAAGTAGGATGATGATGAGGAAAATGATGAGATGAAACGTTTGACAGAAGTGGACGCCTTTGGAGAGTATAATTGATTTTATAATCTGTTTACTCTAATTTTCATATGAGGAGGATACTGCCGTCCTGAAGAGTGAACCTGAGCACATCTCTTGTCCAGAAGATGATGATTTTTGTTTCGGTACTCGATAAAATGATGATAGAGGTTTGTATTCTTGACCACCTCCTTCTCCTGAAGGAGACTGTTGTGTTTTGTCTTTCCAGTCACGTAAGTTGACAACACAACTAAAGTACCAGCTGTTGATATCGCCATTCAATGCACCTACGAAAAAACAGGAACTGACAAAAATCCAAGTAAGACAGCCCACAAAGATGAACAAACAAACAGAGAGTATTCTATTTTCTAGTTGAGACTATTAAGAACAGGATGACAAATTAAAATGAAGTTTACTCTTGTGACAAAGAAAGGACACAAACAACAAGTCATGCGACACAACTATTAAACTTTAAATGTTAACTGTCTTTTCAGTTGAAGGAGTTAAATTTCCAGTAGAGTCTGGACCTAGCTTCAAGGCCTAAGAACCACAACAAGTAGAGATATTTTCATTAGTATTAATGATATACGGTGTCTTTTTTCTCTCTATAGGCACTAAAAGATAGAAAAAGAAGAAATGAAACATCTTGTACTAAAACACAAGCAACACAAGAAGAAGAAGATTATCAAGGTTTGTTAGTGACTCTAAGGAGATTACTCCTTTCATTAATGTTATATTGTTTAGCATCTAGTGAATACCAAACCTTATATACAACCATCTGGTAACCGTCGGTTACCACAACCATATCACCCCAGCTAGCAACATGGCAATCGTCCCAAGATCACCTTACAATAGAAAGCCTCCTTCAGATCCCATGTGATTGTGTCATTAATAAAACGAAATTCACTTTTTTATATTGTTATATTGAGTTTTATTATCTTCTAAGGTATATATGCAGAGTTATGTCACAGATGAAAGATGAAGAAAACTGATGAATGTCGTTTGTTAATGAATATGTTAATAATATTAAGTCACTTTGTATATTGTTGACTTGATAAATATAACTTAAATTTTACATTACTTATCAAAGAATTATCATTTGTGCTCACTGGCTACAGGGGTGGATGAACATATTTGAATTTGGGGGGGGGGGGGCACCAAAGAGAGAGTCTGGGGGGCACAGCCCCACAGAAGCTGAGGATTGTTTTTTTGCTTTTAATCCCTTTAAATACACATCAAATTTTATATGCAATGAATGTGATACTACCCAATTGCCACAATTATGTTATAATTACAATGAGTGTTTTTTCATTGTTCTCCTACTATTGGTGTAAGAATGTGGGGGGGGGGCACATTGAGCTGTTGTAATTTTTTTGGGGGGACACATACCCCTGGTGCCCATAGGTTTTTTCCTCCACCACTGCTGGCATATATATTCGCAAATAGCCGATAAATGTTCTAGTTTATTTATAGATGTTAACATGATTACACTACACGCCCCTTGTAATAATCCTTATTATTAAATTTTATTAAGTTATTCATGAAAGCTTCTTACGTTTAAATAGAAAAGAAATATCATAGTTGCGCGTGTGTACAGTCTAGAGTGCAGTTCTCCTTACTGCTACTTTTCTCTCTCGAGTACAAGACTACAACGTCATATTCTCTCATAAAAATAATAATCACCTTTTTTTGGTTCTGGACACAATCTCTGGAGTCAACCACGTACAGTTAGTCTAATAAATTTCTACCCCACCCTTCCTCCCCACCTGCTGAGGAACTCTGGTAACAATGAAGATCGAAAAAAACAAGTCCAAAAAGAGTGCAAATGACTTGGTAAGGAATATATCCTTAAAATGATCCCTTACATCCTCTATATCTGTTTTTCAGCCTCTAATTACCACAAAGTTAATTTCAGTCTTTCTCACTTGCCCTGAAGAAGATTTATTCATCAATTGAAGTAGTATTACTGTGTTGCGATATTGGAAAGTAAGATCACAAGACTAGCATGTGATATGTGTGTTTTCCTCACTTTTTACTTTAGTGTGAGCTGTTAACATCATTGGATCGAGGTACTAAATCGTTTTGATAGTATTCTTGCGAAAGTAACTCAACATGACCCTACTACACAATGTATTTATATGTGCCCATTACTAAATGAGTCACAGGTATGGATGAATGGACAGATGAATGGATGAAATGGACAAATGGTTTATTCAATGTATGGATAAACAATATAAGTACATTTATCCTCATAATGTAAATATTAATAAAATCTTAATAAAACCAATGGTCAACACTCTTTATACACATAGTCTATAGTACATGTACATAAATACACATGTACTATATATGTAGTAATACCTGTTATTTATGATGTCATTGTGTATATGAGTAACATCTTACTATAGACCAAAGGATCAAATACTGGCTATACTTACTGTTTACTGCATTATTATAGAACACTCATATGCTCGGCATATTTATAACTCAACTGAGGTAAGATTATATTGTCATCTAGTTTATTTTAATGTCTCTTTTTCTTAGCATCTCTGTGTTCTGTTAGCCAGTGAGGATCTAGAGATAGTGATAGTCCTGGCCGTCCTCAATCTTTTCTATTATTTGGAAAGAGATCTAACTTTATTTTACGTCTTCCTGTCCAACGAGAAACAGTCTCAATTCTTACCTTGAATATTTAGGAGAGGTTAGCTCTAACATTATTGTATGGCAATATAACAGCTGACCTAAGGTTATAGAGTGTTGCAATGTTCTCTCTCTCTCACACACACACACAAACAGACTGGGAGGAGCACAGAATGGTTTTGGGCATAGCATGTTGCTGGTCAAAATGTGACACTTGATGCTTTTCCAGAGACTGCCACTTCTGTGTATTTGAATATCAACCTGTCATTAAGTCTCCACACCACAACTATAGTGAGAGGACATCAACACATAAACTAACAGCTAATTATATGGATCATATCCTTGTTAACAACTACAATTGTTGTTCACTCTTCCTCTTTTTCTCTCTCTTCTCATCTCATATCTCCCTATCTAGTCTGAATTAGAACATATTATACAGCTGCTGCTAATAGAGCTGCTAGCTCCACAAAATCCTTAACTTTGAAAGATGTTGATAAGGTACGAATTAATACTAAAAATACATGTTTTTTATCTCTCTATCACAACATACACACACACAGATTCCTGAGACATATCTGAGATCATGGCTAAAGTATATTAACTCACAATATAACTCCTGTACAACAAATGAGATTACTTACTCGACTAAGATTAGCAAAAAACTTTGGAACTTTAGATCATCGTGTCAAATGTGTGTTAGTAAGGCTCCAAGCCATAACAGTATTAGGTTAGTTTTTAATTGATATTGTTACTGAACAAGCTTGTTGCTATGGTTACCACTATGATCCCTCCTTTAGTATATTCTATGGCTCCAGCTGAAGTGGTCGATCCTCTTATTTATGATGATTAGTAGAAGAACTCATTGAAGTACTGGAAGTCAAGAACCCTCTCTTACAAGTAAATTCCTCCCCTTTTATGGTTGTTATTGTCTTCTATTTTTAGCAAGAAGTAAAGGGCAGCTGTATACTTACATAACTGCAATAATACATTTGGAAAAGAGCGACCCTAGGTATGAGACAAGTTCATGAATAGTTGGATATATTAATAGTCTTATATATCTCTCTAGATTGGGTGTCATTATGAAGCAACAGGTGCTGCTCCTATCATGGATTTCTACCTTCTCTAGTAAGAGATTGTTGGGCGCGTCACAAGTGCTGGTAAAGTGACTACAAAACCAATAATATAGTTAGTTTCATATCCACTTCTTCAGACCTGACGGTACCAGTGTTGAGTTTTCCGCTATCATTTGCAACATCATTATTTTCGGTTTTTATATCACTTAGCCACTTTCGGAAGCAAGTAAGTATTTATAAATAATATTCATTGATGCCATGTCACATGACCCACCTATACAGGTGGGAGATGCCTTGTAAATAGTGGTATCAGGAATCTCTATTACAAGTACTGGATTGGAAAGTTGTACAACCCATGAATATCACTGTATGGTTCCATGTACATATTAACGTTTTATTTTTCTGCTATTGTCATAGTTGTTACTAGAGCATGAGGGTCATTGATCTTATCACAAACTTGGATATGTCAGCCTTTCCACAGTCTAGGGGGTTGGGGACAAAATGCTCAATAGATTTATCAAGAAGTGTTAGAGTGTCAAAGGATGCTCTTTTTTTAACCGTCTACTGTTAATCAACTTGTCTTGCGGCATCTGGTTCAGGGCTATGCCTACTGCTGTTCCCTGGATACTGTACTCAACCTACTCCCATTAGGGACGGCTCATTAGAACCAAGGTGACCCAAGTTGAGTTGGTGGAGTTAAAACAGTACAATGTATGCCAGAACGTTCAGCACTTATTAGTCACTTTTAAACCTTTGTCAAGAAAGCTATTCCAGACCTACATTTACCTGAAAATAGAGATAAGGAGTCGTGGAAGTTAAGTCAAATTAATGTAGTAAATGTTTATATTATTGGATATAGGTGTTGACTAGTCCAACTTACCAAGATCACTGGCACACATTGCTATTAATGCTGAGTACTATGGACCTTCTATTTTACTTACCTGGTAGATATATGATGAAGGATCTCTTTTTAGATTTAATATAATGTCTAAATTAAAGGGATGTTCCTCTTTATGTGGGTATAAGCACTGGCTGGTATCTCCGTGCTATCAGTTCAGTTCATTATAGTATCGGTCAATTATACAGTGCTATATTAATAACAATTATTCAATAAATAATGAGCTGCTAGTTTTTAATAATCTTTAGCTTAAACTGGATAGTTTGTTACATCATTACAAATTGTCTTTTTGTATAATAATAATAATTATAATACTTGTAATATTCTCTTTTTATTAGCTACTGAAGTCACTACAACATTATTTTTCATGATCCTTCACAACTCTCTTCACTACAAGAACAACGGTCTACTTGGATTATTTTTAAAACTCTCTCATTAATAAAAAGTAAAAAACATGTGTCCATTTTAGTCTTTTTTCATCCATTTATCGCCTTATCTGTCCATTTCTCAGATCCCAGTAACAAGAGAGGTATTAGAATGCTCTACCTAGTATTCTCAGTGCAATTTGTTTAAATGCTCGTGATTGCAAATATTTATTGAAGCTGAACCATTTGATCATCTATTTGGTGTTCTAATCTCTTCGAATATCTCCCAGCTATGAGAAGAAAACGAGGAAATGATCCATTAGGTCAGTTGCTATGACAACTGAGCATTTCCTCATTATAAATGTTTACTTTGCTAGGTGACACTGCATCAAAACTTGGGTGCTGCTATGGATGAACTAATGCGTCACCAACCGTTGCTAAAGGAGCAGTGTAATGCATTGCACTAATTAAGTAAGACATTTTAAAGACAATCTTACCTTATGACTTGTTGTAGCTCCTTAAGAAGCTCTGTGAAATGGCAGCACTCTCTCTAGTGATGCACCTGAGACTGATGTGCCTGGCCACCCCTCTCAAGCCCCCTGAAGAAGAGGGTATGACTAGTGATGAAGATGACGATGAAGAAGGTAGTCATGTTTCTGAGGAAAAGGGTTAGGTGGAAGAGAGGAAGAAGAAGTCAAACTAAAGAAAAAGGTGTGTTCATTATATGGGGAGATCCTGATAATTAATATGGTAATAATATGATTATATAGAGCATCAGCAATTCCTATTACTGAATACACACTTAATGTCGTCCCATTTTGTTGATGCTATACTTAGTAATAATTCAACTGATGATCACATCAAAGAGTTTGTAACACATGGTGTTTAAACACCTCTTCTCTCACTCCTCTCTCTTCCTGCTTTACCATTAAACTTCCTTCCTCGTCTGCTTGTAATTTCTATAACATCAACTTGCCGATTATCTTGGTAAGTGTGATCTACATTGATAAGACATTATTAATTTCTCTATCATATAGAATGTTGCACGTGGAAGGCACAATTACTTGAAGAAGGATGTATTAAATCAGTTATTTGTGTGTTACAAATCTCTCACCCATTCATTGATTCACCTCAAACAGGCAAATGGTTCTGTTTTACTTAAAGATGTCAATTCTTATTCCTCACCTCGAACACTCTCATCTTCTCCCCCCATTTGGCTGCAGCTGGGGTACATACATATGTTTATACATTTATCAAAACTTGGTGGACAGGTTAGATTTTGTCTTTTAAACTATGATGTCATATCTTTGTTGACCAATCAGATTGAGTCCCGCCAACTTTGTGTTGCAATATTGGGCATCTCCACAGGTCAAGCTGTTTGTCTCAACTTTTCTAAACTCTATCGTGCTCTAGTATGGGAAGGATTTATTGTCTTAGCTATAGCATCTGGCAGAGAAGATGGCGATAAAGGCGTCAAGGATAGTACAGTTGTTAGAACTATTGAACACCTCTTCTGGTGAGAGCTCAGATACAAAACCAGTTGCTGAAAGCAAACCTAATAACGACACTAAAAGCATCCAAATTATTTTGTACAAGCTCTGAAATCATTTACACCCCCATTAGCTGTGACTTCACGTGTTTGGTCGATCACTGGCTGAACTGAATGAGTTTGCTTGTTAGACTGTGTACTGGACCCTTACAGGTCCCCCTAGAAGGGGTCCGGAATGATACCCCCCATATCATTTTCCCTCTTTCTGAAGATGCAGTGTCTGTGTGTATGAAAATAACTGATCTATTATTGGAGAGTTTGACATGGAAGTTCCCAATCTAAGGATGGAGGACAGATAGTTAGATTCAGATTAGTTGAAAGAATGGCTTCATTTTCAGGGTCAGTGAGAGAGAGAGAGAGAGAGAGAGTTAATGACTATTATTTTGTAGAATTGACATTTAAGATGTATGCTGTGATTTCTGTCTCCTACTGTGTTTTTACTGAACACAAAACAGCTTATCACCTCATGTTACATGTGTTCACTTCTCACAAAAGATGTGTTATGAAGATGCTTTATCAGGTACTGACCACCAGAGTCACTACAAAGTACTAAAGCTAGCACCTGTTGTGTGGCATCAGGTTGTGTACTGTAAAATGATTGTATAGCGGATGGGTGCTATAATAAAAGCTGAGCTTGCATGTGACTGTCACATGATTCCTCGTGTTATTCTCGTTTTTAGTCAAGCGAAATGGTAACATTTTACTTATTTAGATATAAATAATAATCTATGGGGTTTATAAGACATAAATTAATAGGAGTTCTCCGTTTTTGACAGGTCATTTCATCTGCTCTGGAGTGTGGGTGATGAAGCTCATGACAAGCTAAACAACGTCAGTTTATATTGCTGATTATGCTGTTACTACTTCAGATTTCTTGAGGCCTGCTCAACTTGGCTGAAAAAATTATCAATGCATCATTATTTTAGATTTCCACTCATGTCTTACCTGTCCCACCCCCAAGCCAAACCCTGGTGGCAAGAACTCATGTTTAATTCTTTTTTAATCCATTGGAATTGTCATCAAAGTTCAAAGGTTATATTATATAATTATATTAGTACTTCAAAGCAGCGATTTTCATTCTCTCTCAATTATTTCTAGGCATTTTTTTTCCATGTGTTCGAAGCTTCTGGCAGTCAGAAAATCTTAAATGCAATGGTAATGCCAGAAGTGGTAGAAACTCTGTTTGACTACTATTAGACATTTTTATTCCAGTGAAAAGGTGTACAGTATAATGAGACATGTTTTATATTAATTCTATACTTAGATATTGGAAACTAAACTTGCCAGAATTTAAAGGGAGAAGAAGTACAAGACCTCCTCAATCACACTATATAGTGCATGTAATGCACACTTACACCGTGGTGTAACTCATGCATTCATTTCTCGTACCAGAGCTGATCCATTGCATTTACAAACAGGTAAATCAAGTGACTATCATGTGATCATTGATGTGATGTGTCTTACTAGTTAAAGGATATGGTTTCAATCGGGAACATGCTGAAGAAGCTCCTGATGGCAACTGGAAATGATATTACTGCATCAATGGAGTGGATTTTAACTCACCCCCCGTCAACGTGCGTAATACACAAGTCTTGTCCTTTATTTTACTCATTATACTGATCTCTCTCTCTCTCTCACACACACACACACACACACACACATAGATGTATCTGAATCATGAGCAGTTAGCTCAGGCTATTGCACTCTCTTTAGGTGAACCCTCAGGCATCTGACAGCATCTAAGGAAGATCCTGACAAAATGGAAGAGGAAAAACAGAAAGTAGAGGAGGACAATTTGCAACCTCTCAGTCGTAATCTTGTTAGATCAATTCAGTGATGAATTACTAGATGGTGCATTAATGTTGTATCCACACATTCGAGATACTGTATATCGTACTTGTGATCGTCATTACTGGTCTCAGTAAGCGTAATGGTTCTCAATGGAGAGAGATGGCAATTACCAAAGTTAAGATTAAAGTCAGTGCCCCTATACTTAGTGTTAATAATTTAATAATGCTGTTTTTGTACAGGCTGTAGAAGCTATGAATGGTCTTTGTAAAGTCAATTCAGGAGGGGTCTTATGAAATTTCTTTCTGGAGATTCACTAGACCCTGAAGCATTTCATGTTTGTTCTCTTAGCTTGATTATGGAGGTAAGTGGCCTTACTTCATGAAATCAGTGTATATTATTTTTACAAGGAATGCCTCTTGCCTGTGGGTCTGTAAGTGTTGTACACCTGATCTTCTTGACATAGTGATAACTCTGTTGACTTGCACACACAGAAATTGCCTGAAATGAAGAGAGAGGAGTATACCCGTGCAACACCACATCTGTTGTAACTGTAGATGTGTGTGTAGAGGAATAGAATTACGAGACTCAAGCTTTTAATAGGTGGCTATCTCCTCTACGGCTTATATCTGGAGTTTTGTGGCACAAGGTATAGAAAGACTGAGTCACAATGGCAAAGACCGACCAAAGGTCAATACATTTTTATGGAATTGTATATTTATTTGTAGATATATTATATCAGGGATACAGGTGATACATGCCATGTGGTTGTGGTTTGAGCAACATGAAACAGGCCAGATGTGTTTCTATGGCAGTGAAATCAATAGAACACTGGAGTCCCACTTATAGAGATGGAGAACCTGCGTTTGCTAGGTAACACAACAAAAGCAAAAATGTTTGTTATAATGTTCCTATTTTTAGGATTTCATCCCTCAAGACAAAGATATGTTGTACATTTTAATAATATGGTTCAGGTAAATTGAAAAAAACAAGAGCAAAAGAGACGCAGTGAGCAGGATTCGAACCTGCGCGGGCATAGCCCATTGGATTTCGAGTCCAACGCCTTAACCACTCGGCCATCACTCTGCATCAAGCATTCTTATTGAGCGTTACAAAAGTCATTATTTACTTTCTTTTTAATTTCCGCAGATTAACATCGACTCAGGTACACAAAGGCTGTACTGAGACTGGAAGTGCCCACTACAAAATAAGGGAATTCAGAAAATGCTGTTGAGTCGATGAAACTGATACACCTGCTTTTAAAAGTAAGAGTAGTAACAGTCAAACACTTTCATTACTTCCTTTTCAGAACCACCCTGGTTCATAGTTTGACTGAGGAACAAGCCAACACAATTGCTAGGTCAGTACTATCACATGACTATCATGTACTAGTCACATGATTCTCCACTGTAGATCTTGCACTCACCTGCTATCAGTTTAACTTAGATCCGACTGTCTGCATGCAAAACATGAGGCTCTTATTGAGTTTGACCTCGAAACCCTCTCATAGCTCAAACTTTCATGAAAAGAAAGAGGACCACCTGCTCTTCTTACACTTACTAAGCAATCAAGTTTTCAAGGTTTTTCTCTCTCTCTCTCGCTCTTCTTCTTTTCCGGCATATTCTTGAAGATGGTGCTCTCTTGGAAAAAGAGATGGAGAGTATTATTAAATTAGTTTTAACTGGGACCAGTTCTGATACGCAAGAATCAAAGCACATGGACCTGGGAGACGAGACTTTGATAGTTTTGTATTGCGTCGCTTAGCACCATGTTCCTCTCGAAACAAAGACCTCTTATTGATACATTCTCTCAGATTATAAGATTTACTAACTTACCTCCTAAACTTGAAGATTATGCTAGTACCCTCACGTATACCACCAACTGTACTCAAATGTACTTCCACTGTCAAAATGATCCTATATCTCTCACGTCTATCAACAAAACCTTCTCAACTTGTTAATTGATCACTTATGTGCTAGTGCCTTCTTGGAGGAGGGGCCACCCAACAAGGGCTCCCACCCATTCCACTAAAATGGATGAAGATAGTCTCGATGGTCCATCTATAGTGCTACAATTTGGTCTTCAAGCAAGTCTTCAAAATCCTCGTGTCAGAAGAGGATCTTCTCGACGTCAAATTACTGATGATGACCTTCGATCTGAAGACATGGTTCTTTGATGTAGACCAAATAGTCGGAGTTGAATGAAACCAGATTCTAGAGTCGTCCAATCAGCCCTACAAATGAAAAGCACCAAGAATCGGACTTAAACAAGATGACCCCAAACGTCTAAAGAAAGTGAAGAGAAGTCAAAGAACAACCCATTTTTTCAGTGCTGTGGGCAGGCTGCCATTTTGAGACTACTAGCTGACATTGATTGAGTCCTATCTTATCTACAATCACAGTACGTATTATAATAGAAAGTACTCGTAAAATTAAAATAGACTATCAGAGTCATATCCAAACTACTAAGGTCAGGATGTGTGCCATTTATAGTTGAAACTATCGCCATTATTCTTTTTTCTCTTTACAGGAGGTAATCCATTATAGCATTCATATTAGACCCACCTTCTTTCCAGCCTCATTACCACACAAGGCAATTCTGCTTCTACTCAAGTAGCAAAATTGGCTAAAAGTTTTCCTTCAATGTCTAGCAACAAACCACACTACCAACTGATGCCCTCAAATGTGTTTGTCACAGAATTCAGAGCAGCTTTCACTCGATCCCTGTCTCTCCCAGAGTCCTCAATTAAAACAGACACCGTATTTCGTTGCTTTTCTTGCCAGTCTACTGGGACAAATAGTGTTTTGAGGCCTACGACAACCCCAGTTTACATTTTCAAATTCACGGAAAACCTTGGGGTTTTTGTTACATTTATCATCACGAACATCTGTCAATCCATCTCAATTTGTACGTATGCTGATCAGGAAAGGGTTTATCACTGATCTAGCTAAGGCCATACACTTCTTAGATCTGAGTAGTCCATTATTAACAACAACTATTAATAGTCTCTTAAAACCACTTTGAAATGCTTAAACAAAAATTGTCACTCAGTTTGTAGGCTGCACAAAAGAGAGCTAGTAGAAATATTACTAATACTACATCTGTTAACCAATCTTCTGTAACAAGACACAGCCTTCAAGACCAGAGAGTACTAGTATCCCTGATCCTGGCAGACAAGAGAGTACCACTGAAGTGTGTGGCTAGTGATAGCTGACAAAAAAAAAAACTGTTAACACTTCTGTCTGGTAAGTTTTGCCTCAGTTCTTTTATTAGCCCCCTTTGTGTGTGTAGTCTCATACCTGTTCTGTCATGAGAGTAGTTTTAATTCATTAATTTCCAGATCTCACTCATTCCTATTGCACTAGTCTCATACCTGTTCTGTCATAAGTAGCTTACTTAGTAGTTCACAGATCTCATTCCCATTCTACTATAGGTCTACTCTCATGTCTGTTCTGTCATGAGTTCAGTAGTTAACAGGTCTCATTTCTATTTCTTTGTTTAGCTGATCAGTCCTCAGACTGAGGGCTGGTCTGACGCAGCAGACATCAGTCTTATACCATTACAAGAAGAAGGTGAAACAGAACACCAAGAAAATGAAGAAGGAAATGGTCGATGATTCAATAGCTATAACATTAGCTCATGAACTAGGGCTTAGGTGTGGTCAGGCGCTGCTGTGGCTGCCATTGATGGACGACGAGATGAAGAGATGGATTGGAGGTATTTTGCTATGAGTTTATGAGTTTATTTTATAGTTGTGGTCTTTAGGAGATTGTAGATGAAACTTCTCGAACGAGGACCTGGTCAAAATGTGGACTCTGATGAATTGATTGAACGAGTGGATATGTTTCGATCAACTGATCACAACGATCACAGTGGTCATGGTAACACCTCATTCCTCTATCCTATTATTTATTAATTTATCCATTTCTCCCTCTATCTATCCATCATACATGTCTATTTATACTTACATAGATCTTACTGACTCTGAAGGTAGTGAGGGGGAATGATTGAAGAAGACATGGGTTCTGATGCTGATAACATTAATTCGGCTGGGGAAGAAATTGAAGATGAATTTGAAAGTCAGAATGAGGGGTTCTCCCCACGTCCTAATAGGATGTTCCCCACACATAGTCAAGATGCAGATGAAGAAGATCAAGATGAGGTAATCATGTACCTAAAGTACATAAAAAAATATTATTAATAATTAATGTTGTTGTATTATTATTATTGTTTATTATTATTATTATTATTATTAGTATTATTATTATTATTATATTATTATTATTATTATTAGTATTATTATTATTATTATTATTATTAGATGCTAGCAGTAGTATAGAGAGTGAAGAAAGTACTGATGTTGTGTGAAGAAGAAGATGAACCATCTGACAACAATGAGTCTACAGATCTTCTGAAGATGGAGAAGAAGAGTCGATGGTTTGGAAGAGGAAGACGAAAGAAGGAGGAGGCGGAGGAGGAGGAGGAGACACACCAAGAGATGAGATACCGGGAGGACCTGACGAGACATTTGAAATGATGAGATGATGAAGAGGAGTTGGAAGAAGAAGAGGAAGAAGATGGAGAAGATGAAGATTGCTTGGAATTAGAATATGATGACAAATCTGAATTGTATGGAGGAGACTTAGATTTTGTTCACGTGGAATTCCCACCTTGGAGTTTTGGATGGCGTAAGTCTCCTTTAACAACTTAATAGACAGTTATGATCCCTTTACAATATAGGTGATAATGATTCATTAGAGGCTCACATTTTTGGAGGTGTCCCCTCGTTTCCTATCAAGAGCTTACCATATTCGGCCAACAATGTCTGCAAGGTTCATTCCCTTCTGGTACGCTCTCGTCTCGTCTCTCCCTCGTCATCATATCAATTATGGTACGACATGCTAATTCATCCTCGACATCGAGCAACACATCAGAGACTCCTGCTAATGTGGGAAGAGGAGAGACCACTCCAGCTGACATCCAACGTTCCAATATTGTACAAACAGCTATTAACTAATATTAGTACTTGTGTTGGAACTGATGAAGTACTAAGTTTTAATGTTGGCGGTTCCAATCCACGACAAAACAAGTGGTCAGCACACACACCACACCACACACACACACACAATATTTCTTTGTTGTCTGTTGGTTTCTTTGTCTGACACTTCTTTATATCCTACAGCTGTTCGTGCACCAGACAGTTTTTGATGTTTCCCTCCCTACTAAGGAAGGTCCTGATATGCCTGATTCCACATACATACCAAATAATTATCTAAGATGGAGGGAAGAGTCAGCTGCATTGGATGTCACACTGCCTTTCTCCTGTATTGCTGCATTACGTCCACTTCTTGTTAAGAGACTAAGAGCAGAGTATGAAAAGGAACAAGTTTTAATAAGAAGAAGACAGTAAACCACCAGCTGCTACTGCTGAAGTGACAACTGGTGAACAGCCCGTGTCTGCTCCAAATCCATCAGATGAAGCCACGCCCTCAACTAGTACACCTAGAAATGGTTCACAATCTGTGGAACAGTTACAAACTAGTTTGGAGACTGTAGCTGATGCTTTGCTCAAACTGTGTACGAAGAAAAGAAATGCACGGCGTCTTCTTTGGTGTGTTACATCGTCAAATGACCAAAACTCTCGCAAGAACAAGATCCTGAAGTTCCCACACTCATTGACGGACATCCTCCCAACAGGACACCAATTTCAAGATCCTCAAAGTATTCCACGCTCTGTTGCTAGCATGCTGATTTATCAACATTTAGGGGTCCCAAGACTCTGCAAAGAGCGATACTTACCCGATAACACCCGAACGATCCTCTCTACACATTCCTCTCTGCAGTGGCTCGTGCTCCCCACACCACCACTTCCAGAAAGTGTCTCTGAACCATCCAATATCTCCTCACCATCGTTACCACCTTCATCTTTGTCCCCTCGACTTCCTGTCTTTACTCAAATGTTTACCTAGTGATTCCCTCCATCCAAGTTTTCTGCTGCCAGTCCCTGTTATACAAGATGGCAGGACTCTTATCAAATATCAAGTTCTCCTTTGACTACAGACTCTCCAACTCTCTCTCAAGTCACAACTATTCAATAGCTGACTCCATAGCTAGTCTGTTTCTAGTGTCTTCTCAATTAGAACAGACTCATTCTCAATCGCAGCAGACTCATTTCTCACCTCTACAGACTCATTCCCAATCTCATCTCTTGTATAGTGTACCTTCTCAAATCTCAGAGTGCTCTTGCTGCTAGCAATTTGCTGATGTTCTAGCAACTGAACTAGCAAGAGCTGTGTCCAATCATTTGCCTCCATCATCCTCTGCCACGACATCTAATCCAGCCATGTTTGGGATCCCACCTACAACAGGTTCTCCGAGTCCTTCAGACACCCTAGCTCCTATGATGTCATCTCTACAGATGCCACCTAATTCTACTCAACAGAACCACCTTCAGATCAATCATCAGACCGACGGTGAACCTGTTGTTGGCCAAAAGATGTATGGTGTAACTTCGTGGTCACTGATACTACTGCAGGTGAACCTTCATCTTCCTCTGTTGCTGCTCTTGAGAAAATGCAGAACTAAGAAGCTCAACCAATGCAAAAACAGAACCCGTCAAGCTGGAGCTGTAACTGGTTCAACCAGTCTTTAACTGGTCAGACTAGCTCTGCAACTGGTGGTCCCACTTGATTCCATATCTAGTCAAACTGGAAGTTCTAGCGATTTACCAGAAGGAATAGATCCAACATTCTTAGCTGCTCTACCAGACTCCATTAGACAAGAAGTATTAGCTCAATATGAGAGATCAGCAACGACAACAGCAACAACGACAACAGCCACACCCACCTGTTACTGAACCATCAACCTCCATCAACCCAGAAGTCTTAGCAGCTCTACCTCCAGAAATACAAGAAGAGTATGACTACCATTCTATATCTTTTATTAGTCTGTATCTATTACCATTGATTTATTGGTTCTTACTTATTCTAGGTTCTTCAACAACAACGTATGGAACAAGCTAGACAACAGCAGTTGATAACTGATCCTACAACAACCAGCAGATGCCGTGAATTTTTCTCACATCTCTTACTCCAGATTTACGACGTACCATCCTCTCAGACATGGATGATACTCTTATTAATCATCTTCCTGAAGAGATAGCCTCAGAAGCTAGAGCCCTGCGTCAAGAGAGAGAAAACACGACGTAGGCAATACATTTCACAACACAGGCTCGTTATGAACACATAGCAGCCAGGATGGTCCCTTCCTGGATGCACACTTTAAATCCTACAGCTGGTGGAAGTGGTGGCCATTATCGGTATGCTATCTTATCTCCAGGGAACGTCTGGCAGGGTTATTCCCCGTCTTTTGTTCATGGTCCCACTCCAAGATGTTGATACCGTTTTCCAACAAATGTTGGACCAAGAAGGACAGCTTGCTTAGTTGTATTGCTCTTTCTTGACCAAACTAAACTTCACTTTAACAGACTCTTCAGAATATTTCGAAGTCTTTCTCAACACTTGCCATCACGGTCCTGGTTAATATCGAGTTTGTTATCAATAATGAAAGAGGGTAATTTCACTCCATCTCATACTTGCCCTCTCCCTCCCCCTCTCACACCAGGCCGTGGGGACCACCCATCTGTCAAATCTACTACTCACCACCATAGCACACTCCTCAATGGCTTACCATCAATATTAATGCAGCACTAGGATCACTCTCCAGTATTTCAATTCTCTGGCTATGGTAAAGGACTGACTCCACCACTGTCTATATACACCCACATGCTAGTATCTCCATTTGCAATAACATACTCGAGCTCCTAATCTTTTTAGCTCGACAATTCCCCGCCTCCTTCCTTCCCTCAAAGCTCCTCCCTAAAGATGAGAAAGGCGTGACGGGAGCCACATCTAACCAGCCAGATGTTGTGAGTAATTTCTGGCAGATACTATACAAGCTTGATTCCTCTATGAACCGCAAGGGCCAAAGTATCTGCTAAACTATTTCAATATACCAGTGGTGACAAAGAAGCTAATGATAGTGATGTCTTTGCTAAATCTCCAATTGGTCAGCTTATGTCATTATTTACACATCCAGTCATTCAAGGCAGTGTGTCTCTTGTTGATAAATTACTGCGTGTATTAAGTGTATACAGGAGCTATCCCTAAACAAGACTAGCGCAAACTTCCTCACAGCTTGAGACAACTAAGGAAGTGGTGAAACATCCAACAAGAAGGAGGAGGCCCCTGTAATTAAGATGGTGCAGTGGCAACAGCCATGTTTTGGTAAGTCAGTATATCAGTGAGTTTATTACAGTCTGCTGTTCACCTCTTGACGTCTGGGAAATGTAGCGAAGATACTCTTGATGATGCTACAAGTCTCCTAATTAATCTTTCACGTTGTGGAGTCTCAACACCGTGAAACTATTCTCCATATTTTACTTGATGGGGTACGCACCATTGGCCGTGTTCTAAGCTCTCAAATAACCACACTACACAATGAATTAATAATAACATTTCAAAACTGTTACACGTCGTCAATCCAGCATTCCATCAAGCGAAGAAGAAGAGATAGCAAGTTCTGTATCTCTTGGTACAGTAAGAGGGTGTCGGTCTTGCCCCAGCTCAAGGAACACGATCAACAGTAGATCATTCTAATGATCTTCATTTACATGTATGGAACCTTTGATTATGTAAAGGTCTAAACAATCCTTCTTCCTACGTCTTTTTGAAAGTTGTGTGTCAATTACGTGAGTCTGTTCATCATCTATAGGTACTCCTGGTTTACTTAGTACAAGTACTACTCCCAGTGGTAGACCTGAAGATAGGAATCACTCCAACAACTAATAGAGTAGCAGAAACTCAAGATGATGGAGCCTCAACAGATCAAGGGACAATCATCATCAGCTGATGTTGAAGTTACAATGGACTCTGTTCCTTCAACACACAGCCACCATCTCTTACAACAGAAGAGAAACCAACTTTCCTCTTCCCTCTCTTAGTCTACAACTTGAACTAGAAGAACTGTGGTCTGTTTTGAGTGAATGCCTTGATGCTTAGCATCAACATTTTGATCCTCATGCTGTTCTTGTTTCTCCAATCAAACTGTAGAAGCTTTCTTTCTAGTTCATGCTGATCAGAATGAAGCAACTCGAACAAGTATTGTTGGAAGCAGACAAAGTCACATACGTTCCCCTCCTCAAGACGTCTTCCATCTTTCCACACAATTAGTGACACAGAAAGTGTACCAGGTTCTCCGCCCCTCAAGAGATTTTTAGTCCAATCCCTGGAACCCCTATTCATGGAGATAACAAATGGAGTTGACCCATATCCCATTTACCTCCCACACACAGCTCGTTTTCTTAAAATTTGCAGGTATAATTCTGTTATACATACATATATGTAGTTGTACAGTTTAGCTATTATGTGTAACTGAATTCTCCTGAGTTTAGTTAGTGCTGTAACAATGAAGGGAAATTTTCTAACAATTTCTACTTGATCTGAGCTAAGTTGTTGGTGAACATTCTAAGTTAAAGTACTAAGGGACATTGAGTAGACTGTTACTTATCTCTGTGTCATAATTTTAAGTTTTTTATTTTCTTGATTTTAGAACGTCACAGAACAGTCCTTAATCGATATTACGTCAGACCACCATCCTCTCTCTGAGGGTCCCTTGCTGTACTAGTTAATCACACGAGCTGTTAGATTTTGACTTAAACGACGCTATTTCCGCCAAGAAACTGGAACAAATGGAGGAGGGACTTCGAGAGAGAAGAAACTTGATTATTCCATGGTTCGTCGGAGAGCATGTATTGAGGACTCGTATCGAGAACTCTATCGTCGGTCACCTGAAGAAATGAAAGCCAACTCGTACATCACCTTTGACGGTGAGAAGGTCAAGATGCAGGAGGCCTTCTCCGTGCAAATGGTACTCATCATTGCTCGGGAGATGTTCAATCCAAACTATGCACTCTTTCAAGACCACACCTGGTTGATCGTGGTGACATACATGCCTAATCCTAGTAGTCCCACATCAATCCAGAACATTGAACTATTTTAAGTTTGTTGGTCGTATTACGCTAAAGCGAATCTACGATAACAAATTACTTGTGTTATTTTACGAGGTCATTTTACAAGCACATTTTAGGGAAGCCCAGTTCCACTTTCACTGACATGGAGTTCTGAGGATTATGCTTTCTATCAATGGATTGTGTTTTTTAAATTGGAACATGGACCTGAATGAAATGGGAATGGACCTAACATTACTTAGCACTGATGTATGGACAGATAAACAAATGGACGGATTGATGGATAGACAGACAAATAAATGGACAGATGGATGGATGGATAGATTGATAAGTTCTTATGAAAATATGTAACTTTCATGACCGAATCGTTTTTTATAGATCGAAGAGTTTGGTAAGACTGAGACTCGTGATTTGAAATCTAATGGACGAGGATTTTCCAGTCACAGAAGACTAACAAGAAAGAATATTGTTCAGTTAGCATGTCAGATGAAAATGACAGATCAATACGTTCTCAAATCAAAAGTTTCTTAGACGGATTTTATGATGTTAATACCCAAAATCTTTATCTCCATTTTCATAACAAGAGCTTGAGCTTCTCATATCATGTCTCCTAACATTGATATTGACGTCTTAATGCTAATACTGAGTACCACACAATATCAGCTACTTCACTACAGGTAAAACCTATCAAACTAGTTAGGTATCTAGGTCAAACAATGATAACTATTTTGACCAATATAGCATGTAAACACCGTTAAACTGGATACTGCAAACCTGTTCAGACTTAGTTTTTAAAGGTACTACAATGAGCCTGCAAATACCATCTAATTCAACTACAAATAATGTTCTGTTCTTTTTGTTTATAGATCCAATGGTTCTGGGCGTGCACTACGTTTCCTTTAACCAAGCTGACAGAGCTAGGTTTTTACAGTTTTGTTACAGTTTACCCCTCAAAGTCCCTGTACAAGTTCGCAGCACTAGAGGGCATGGAATGAATTCAAAATTTCAGATTCATCGAGATGATCGGTCAACAGAACGTTACCCTCGCACATACATGTGAAGACAATTAGCTTGGCCTGCCAAATGAGATACAAAACTTGTTACAGTTGGTTTTTTGGAATGTAACAATAATCCATCTTGTAACCTTGTTCAATGATGAGGTGGTGTATCTACCTTTGTCAGTGATATAACACAAACATGACACACTGCCGCAATATATGACTATGCAGACATAGTTGTTCACAAACTCAACTTATCTTAGTAAGTCTGAGACACATTTTTCATTCTATAGTTCAAACCAGCTGATCTAACCTCCCTATGAGCTTATACAAACTTCAAAAACTGCTAATCTTACAAAAAGTCCTGAAGTTTTGGTTTTGCCTAATTAGTCCATGTTGTTCCCCTATTAAACCATCTTTTGATTATCATTACTTTATAAT
>NW_024532995.1:0-137966 GCF_016097555.1 Gigantopelta aegis
ACAGTCAAAATTCTATCTGGAGTTTTTCATGCTGACGATGTCAGAACTTTAGGCAACAAGTGAGGAATCTATTGCTGCAGGTCTTTGTGAAAGCATTGCTAGGAAACTTTTAAAATTGAAGCTAGTAAAGGCGGAGATCATACTCGTCTCAAGGTAAAATAGGATTTGTTTTTCCACTCTGTGAGGGTGGAGGGGCCCCATCATGCCAGCTGGGGACATAGAAAAATTTTGGTTTACTGATCGAGGGGAGGACCTATTGGCATCTAATCTATGGCCACAAGGACATCAGGAAAGCCTATCGTGCTTTTTCTCTGGCTTTTGGTAGCATGTTGGTATTTCAGATTGATGTTAGTCCACTGTCTTCAAGAACTGTGCGGAGTCATGTGTTATGCCGATCTAATTATCTTTGGATGTGCAAATTGGATCTTGATGGAGACTTATCGCATTGATTCACTTTCAGGGCGATCTATTGAACCAATTACTAGAGTGGCCGAGGCATCGATCTAATTACTGCAGCTATTAAGGTTTGGTAGGTTCCAACAATGAGTATACTGAATTTGGATAAGAAAGGCTAGGCCTTTCTCCATCGTTGTCGTTGTATAGTACTCACATTCTCGTCATACTGAGACGTGTGATGCTGGCACTTATGGTGATGCTGATTTGTTATTCCCTGGTGAAGGAGGGGCAAGGATCTGGGCCCGTTGGATTGGATCAACTTCACAGATATCATCCTCAGCTTGGTTCATCTCAGGGAGATGCAGTAGGAAATTATTGAGCTTAATAAGAAGAAGAATTGCAAACAGATGGCTTGGAAGAAGGCCCATGGGTGCAAGGCCGGCACTGCTGAGTAGGAGCTCTGAGGGTCATCACAGGAGAGGCAAGCACCTATGTCATCTCGTGCGCACTCCCCCTCCTGAGTTATCAGTGCTCTGGATCACATCCTGGTCTCACACAGGAGAGCTTCATATCTAGATCCTGAGCTGGACTCCAAGAAATTGATGAACTTATTAGAAAAACTTCACCATTTAAGATGTTTTGTCCAGTTTTAGCCAATGTATTTATTGCCTAATGATTTATTATCTAATCCTGTCCACTGGGCTTTATCCAATGAAACTTTTGACTTTGCGCAACACAAATGACACCATTTAAAGAAATGATGAATTGATATGCTTCCATTAAGTTATGATAACAGTTTATGACTGCTCTAGTTCTTTCAGTGCTGATGGATCAACAAACTAGGTTTTGGCTTCTAAACAGCTTCAAATTTGACATTTGTGGCAGAGATTTAGCCAACGCACACGAGCGTTACACTTTGTTCAGTAAAAGTGGAATCCAAACAATGATGAAAACCCATCTTATCTTGAATTTCTTCAAGTCCTCAATATTTGTGTTCTTTCTTATCTCCTAGCCATCCTCAATAAACTTCTAAATTGGTATGAACATCTATGTAAGATGTGTGTGATTCATATATTCCTCCAGGAGCTTTGAGAAACTCAAAAGAAAGGCGTTTTTTACTTGACCTCATACAGTCTACTATTTGTCACAAGGATTTTCAAAGACATTCTCAGCCAAAAGTTTTTATTGTTGATGGAAATACTTATTTATCATATCAACGGTCTACCCTGATAGCATTAGAATATTTTCCTCTTTGGGCCTACCTAGCTACCACCAATTTACAGTCCTTTACAACAGTCTATCACTAAGGATGTGATCATCTGGTTTTAACATAGGATGGAAAAAGTTTCCCTCCTCAGGGACCTTTTCCTGCACTAGTTTTTGTGTCAGATCATTACTCACTAATGTTTAACCTTATCTTGCACTAAGGTCACCTCTACAAGCTGACAAGCCACAAGATGTGCCACTCTTGAAGTCTTGTAGGAGTAGTTCTATTAGTAGCTACTACATAATTGCTTAATATATTCTAATTGTGGTCACTTTAAAATGGTGTTATACCCTTGTCAAAGTTATTAGACTGGGGTCTTGATCCAGTAGTAGAACAATTTCCATTATATATGGTAGTTAAATAGAACAATATCCTCCTGTTCAATTTGTTAAAACACAAAACACCATTTTGCTGAATGAAAAGAAGAGGAAGTCACATGTTGTAATACGTACATAAACTGATGATCCGGACAAGAAACTTCAACTACCATGGTTTATATCTCAAGTGAAGGTGAAGCATTAGGTATATATCACATACAATAATATCTCTTTAACTACAACAATGAAAAGGGACTGGCTAATATGACTTGTGTATCATTAATGTTTGATTGTTACAGTAATGTATTAATTGATAAATTTAATATGTACATATGTAGCACATCAGGGTCATCATTGTATTTTATTATGATAAGCTGTTAGTGATATATGGGGAGTACTATAATCATACTGACTCAGAACCAGATGTATATATCTTCTTAACCTAATAGCTGACATTGAACATAAGTGGTATGAATAGGATTTGCATTGAGAGTACCTGATACAATGCTTGAAGGCCTACTACAGTAAAACTCATTTCTAACCAAACAAAGTTCCACTACTGTTGTATTTTCATTCAGTAATTAATGCATTATTCCATTGATGTAATATGTTTATGAGTAATATTTAATTCATGTTTTGGTGTGTTTAGTTAGTTATTGTGTTATGCTTGTTTTGTAAAGTAAATCAGTTGCTACAAAAGGTACTAAGACACCAACATATAGGCGATGAAGGTATATAGCTCAACACGGCAATTCATCCAGAGAAGTTTTGGTCACATTATGTTGAGAGACTGGATACTGCTTTGTTGTAAATGACGTAGAAGAGATAAAAAACAAGAAACGCTCCATACTGCTCTCCATTTTATGGGCATCAGACCTTCAAATTAATAAGAAGTTTACTTGACGCTCAGCACTTGAAACAAAGTCATATAATGACTTAGTGAAGATGGTCACGGATATAATGACCTGAACTGTCTATTATTGTTTAGAGATACAAGTTTAACTCCTCGCGTAAGCACCAGATGAGTCTGTTGCAACGTATGTAGCAGTTCAGCATCAGATAGCTGAATATTGTGACTATAGACTCATTAAGATATGCTACAAAATCGACTCGTATGCAGAGTCAATCACCAGAGTATCCAGTGTAGGTTGTTGGCCAAGAAGGGCCTTACCTATGAAAAAGCATTAGAGCTAGCTATATCACTCGAGGCAGCCGAGAAATGATCGCTTAACATTGTAGCAACTAATACTGTACCTGTTCACTACAATTTTCGTCACACCGTACCAAGAAAACTGCTACTGTTTAATTTTACCTGCCATAGGTGTAGAGGACGTCATTTAGCCTCAGTCTGTCGCCTCAAGGATCAATATTGTCCCAAATGCATAAAATGGGAGCACATCACCAAAGTATGTCGCATGAATCAAGTATTAATGTACCAATAAAGCCACATTTGTACGTGTGGAGTGCACTACCACTATTCCAGAAGAAGAGATGAAGAGACATATAAAATGTTTACACTTAGAGACAAAATCATCAAACCTATCATTGTTAAATGTTTACTGAATTCTGTACCGACAGATAGGGATTATGATACTGGTGCATGTCTTTCGACAATTAGTCAAGATACTTATGCCAAGGTTTCCAAATCCAGTTGTATTGGTACCCTGGAGAAAACAGAGGTCAAATTGAAAACTTATATGGGTGAGTCAATTCCAGTACTGGGCAAAATTAGAATGCATGTAAAGCAGGAGGATCAGGAGGAGGTCCTGCCTGGTCCTTGTAGTAAAAGGACTGGGCCTAACCTATGGGAAAAGACTGGCTAAACCAGATCAAAGAAAATTTCTGTGAAGTTTACAATAAACACCCACTAGAGGAACTCTTAAAAAAGCATTCGTTGGGTTAAGGAGGAACTGTGTTGTCTGGAAGGTGTCAAACCTTAATTATTAGTAGATAACACCAACCCAAAATTTCACAAAGCCTAGGCTTGTGTCATTTGTGTTTAAAGAAAAAGGTCAAGCAGAACTTGACAGGTTACAGAGTTTGGGCATTATTTCTCCTGTTCCGTTTTCAAGGTGGTCTGCACCTATAGTGCCTGTAGTAAAACAGATGGGTCAGTGAGAATCTGTGAAGACTTTAATGTTACAATTAATCAACTCTTTTAAGTAGAGTCCTATTGCCTACCAAGAGTAGAGGAGCTTTTTGCCACCATTTCAGGAGAAAAACAGTTCTGAAAATTAGATTTAGCTCAAGTTTATTTACAATTACCTTTAGCAGAAGATTCAAAAGAGTTTGTAACTATCAATACTTCAAAAGGGTTTGTTTCAATATAACGGTTGCCATTTGGAGTGTTTCAGGCCCAGCATTTTTCAGAGATGCATAGAAAATGTCTTACAGGGATGTAAGCATGTGTCCATATATGGAAGATATTTTGGTACTTGGTAAATCCACTGAAGAGCATTTTTGCATAATTTAGAGAGCGTATAAGCAAACTAGAATCAGCAGGTTTATCACTTAAGAAGTCAGTGTTACTTCTTGCGGCCTAAGGTTGAGTAGTTAGGTCACATAATTGATGCAGATAGTTTCTACCTAACCAAGAAAAGGTAAAAGCAATCAAGGAAGCTGCTAAGCCTGAAAATGTCACTGAATTACGATTGTCTTTGGGAATTATTAACTATTATTGTCAATTTCTGCCAAAACATATCTGCAAAGCTTGCTCCCTTATATAACCATTTACATAAGAATTATCGATTATTAAAGTAGTCAAGTATCTTTATTTATACAAGCCTATTTACTCCCATTGTGTCTACTTTTGTATCAGTATTAGCTCATAGTGGTCAGACAATTCCTATTATCATTTTCATTATAGTAAACTGTTTTTAAAAGTATATTTTATCCCTAACTGTTCAGTCTACTGTTTCTGAATGTAACTGTCTCATCTACTGTATCTAAATATAATTCTCCTGTCTACAGTGTCGTAGTATAGTTGTCCTGTCTACTGTAAACTAATATTATTGTCCCATCTACTGAGACCTAATATATCTGTGCAATGTAATTGTCCTGTCTACTATGTCCTAATGCATCATCAGGTCCACTATGTCCTAGTATAATTGTCCCCTCTACTGTGTCGTAATGTAATTGTATAATCTGCTTGTCCTAATGTAACATTCCCTTCCTCTGTGTCCTAACGTAATTTGACGATCTACCTTGTCCTAATATAACTGGATAGTTACATTAGGAGACAGTAGACATGACAATCTACTGTATCCTAGTGTAATTTCTCATTTATTTAGATCCTAATGTAATTATCCTAATTACTGCGTCCTAATTAACCATCTGTTCACTGTGTCATAATGTAACTGTCCTATATACTGTGTGTCCTAATGTAATTGTCCCATCTGCTGTGTTCCCTAATGTAACTATCAGGTCACTGTGTCCTAATGTAATTGTCCCATCGGCTGCGTTCGTTGATATAACCATCAGGTCACTGTGTCCTAATGTAATTGTCCCATCTGCTGTGTTCCCTAATGTAACCATCAGGTCACTGTGTCGTAATGTAGCTGTCCTGTCTACTTTGTCATATAATAACGGTAATATTACTCATAACTCAAAACAACTCTTTTACAAACAAACAATGACCTCTCTTCTTACTAAAGACACACATAATAATAATCAAAACTGAGCATGCTCAAACATTACAATAACTACACAATATGAATAACCATAAAATACATACACAAATGCAATCCATTACAGTAACTGTCTTGTCTACTCTGTCCTAAGATAATTATCTCATATTTTGTGTTCTATTATAACATTGCGTTTCGTCCTAATGTAATTGCAATGTCTTCTAATGTAACTGTTCCATCAACTGTGTCCTAATGTAAATGCTTCTTTTACTGAGTCCTAACATAAGTGCCAATCTACTGTGTTGTAATATAACTGTCCCATCAACTGTGTCCTAATGTAAATGCTTCTTTTACTGTGTCCTAACATAAGTGCCCATCTACTGTGTTGTAATGTAATTGTCCCATCTACTGTGTCTTATTGGCCTGTCAATTCTGTCTAATGTAACTATGCAACCTATGTTGTCCTATTGTAATTGTCCCATCTACTGTGTCCTAACCTATTGTAACTGACCCACCTACTGTGTTCTAGTATAATTGTCCCATCTACCATGTCCTAACATAACTGTTCCATTTTACTGTGTCCTAATGTAACAATCCTGGCTGCTATGTTTGTAATGTAATTGTCCTATCTACTGTGTCCAAACGTAACTGTCCCATCTACCTAATTGTTTCATCTGATGTATCCTGATGTACTGTGTCCTAGCATAATTGTCTCAACTACTGTGTGATAATGTAATTGTCCTCTCTATTATGTCCAATGTAACTGTCAAATGTACTGTGCCTTAGTATGACTCTCCTGACTACAGTATCCTAATGTAATTGTGTTGTCAGCTTCTAATGTAATTTTGCTGTCTACTGTCTTAATATAGCTATCCTTTCTACTGTGTCCTATTGTGACTGCCTCATAACCTAATGTATTTGTGTGTCTGCTTCTAATGCAATTGTGCTGTCTACTGTATCCTAATGTAACTGCTTGTCTACTATCACCTAATGTAATTGTCCCATTTACTGTGTCCTACTGTGTCCTAATGTATTTGTCGTCTCTACTATGTTCAATTGTGCTGTCTGCTGTGTCCTAATGTAACTGCTTGTCTACTATCACCTAATATAATTGTCCCATCTACTGTGTCCTACTGGTCCTAATGTATTGGTCCTCTCTACTATGTTCTATTGTAATTGTCCCTTCTACTGTGTTTCTATAATTGTCAATATACTGTATCCTAATGTAACTGTCTCTGCCTCGTATCCTAATGTATTTGTGTTGTCTGCTCCTAATGTAATTTTGCTGTCTACTGTCTTAATATAGCTATCCTGTCTACTGTGTCCTATTGTGACTGCCTCGTATCCTAATGTATTTGTGTTGCCTGCTTCTAATGCAATTGTGCTGTCTGCTGTGTCCTAATGTAACTGCTTGTCTACTATCACCTAATATAATTGTCCCATCTACTGTGTCTTACTGTGTCCTAATGTATTTGTCGTCTCTACTATGTTCTATTGTAATTGTCCTCTTCTACTGTGTTTCTATAATTGTCAATATACTGTATCCTAATGTAACTGTCTCTGCCTCATATCCTAATGTATTTGTGTTTGTCTGCTTCTAATGCAATTGTGCTGTCTTCATTGTCCTAATGTAACGGCTTGTCTACTATCACCTAATGTAATTGTCCCATCTACTGTGTTTACTGTGTCCTAATGTATTTGTCGTCTCTACTATGTTCTACTGTAATTGTCCCTTCTACTATGTTCTATAATTGTCAATATACTGTATTCTAATGTAACTGTCTTGTCTACTGTATCCAATTGTACTGCATTCTAATGTACTTGTCTTGTCTGCTGTGTCAAATGTAATTGTCTCCTCTGTTGTGTCCTAATGTAACTCTCTCATGTCTTACTATAATTGCCCTATCTGCTGTGTCGTAATGTAACTGCTCCTCTACTGTCTCCATGTATTTATCTCACCTACTGTGTGATCTAACGCAAATTTTTCCATTTACTGTGTCCTAATGTATTTGTCCTGTCTACTGTATACTAAAGTATTTTCCTATCTACTGTGTCCTGTGTAATTGTCCCATCTTTTATGTTCTAATGTGGCTGTCTTGTGTACTGTGTTCTAATGTACCTGTATCACCTACTGTATCCTAATGTAATTGTCCCTTCTATTCTGTCCTAACATAATTGTAGTCAAGTATCTTTATTTAGTACAAGCCTATTTACCCCCATTTTGTCTACTTTTGTATCAGTATCAGATATGTATCCCTATGACATCACATGTTCTCGTCACATAATGTTCTATATATGGTATAACATTGTCCTCCAACAGTATCTTCTTGCACATACCACAAAACGTCCTATTATAAATAAATCTAATACATACAAACGTCTTAATACCCAACCTCATAATACAATACAATCTAGTCCTGTGACATGTACATATACCAGTCACATAATGTCTTGTATTGCAATTCATACAACCTAGCCCTGTGACATGTACATAGTTTTTATGCTAAAGCTGTCATATGCTAAAACTCTCATACCCAAAAACATAAAAACTATCTCCTATGTAATCTCTCTTTGTAATCTGTTGGTGAATTATTTAATTATTTGTGTATGTATTTTTTGCATAAATTCTGTTATCTAACAAACTTTTGTAACCTCATAAACTAAAATCATATACTATTGTAAATCTTTTCACATTAAATCTACTAATGTCTACAATTCACCGGTACCATTGTTGAAGTCTTGTTATTCATTTGACACAATAGATTCTCATTACTTTGTTTTATATTATAAAATTGTTATTTTATGATTCCAAATAATAGTTCTAGTGTGTATTCCAGTTAGAATACTGGTGCTATAATAATATTTTTTATTTAGTTATCCTTTCTTTACCTGTTGTGTTAACATCTCCTAAAACTGTTGTGAAAAGTGTTCTTTATTAATGTTTGATCTAGTATATTGGTGTACATAATGTTGATGTTCACTGATAGCTTAGACTGTAAGTTTGATCTATTATTAATTTAACAATCTTGTACTAAACTATTTCCTTTAATTTCATAGTGAAACACATTGATGATTGGACTGGATGTTGATCTATTGCAGCTCTCAAATTCTAATTCTATAAGAAGACATTGATAACTGGAATGAGATGATCTAGTGCAATTCTCTGATCATTACTCTATGTAAGATTGATCTTTATGTACTTGTTTTAATTCTAGTAGATCATTTTTATTCTTTAGTTGATGTTCTAGTTGAGTATCCATTATAACTGTTTACTAGAGATGATGATCACTGGTTGAGAGCTGTTTTAGCTGTTCATTATTAGTATGAGATTGTTTAGCTAGAGATGACGTCAATAATATCCTGATAGCATGCATTAGTGATCATAAAATCATAAATAGTATTCAGAAGACATGAACTAGTATTTTATTTTTGATTAATACAATACTGACCATTTGTTTACTATGAATTGACTTAGATGTATTAACTTCCATTGAATGATAACTGTTTGTTCAGAATGACACACACTATAAACCAGAATTACACACACCATTAGAATGACTTATGGAATAAAGCAATGTCTCTTCTCTTACAGGTATTTTTGTCTTCTCAATCAAATCATCTGTTTCATCTTCTAAGAAAGACATCAAGTGCTATCTTCAGATTATCTTTATCCCAATAAATACCTCTTGAGCGGTTTATTTGAACTGCTCTAAACAGATAATGCCTGTGCAAAACCAGATGGATTAAATGACATACCACTTTTTACAGCTATTTTTGAATTGTATCCATATCTTGTTCAAACTTAGAATGAAATATGCCATCCAAGTGATGAGGAACAGTTATATCCAGAAGGTAATCATTGGAACTGGGATTCTGAATCTCGCAGTTTATGCAAATGGTCTTCAGCACACTTTCTGTAAATTTGAGCACATAGTCGTCTTCTTGATTGCAAATGAACTTTTGGAACCAATTCATCCAATTGCTGAATGCCTTCAAGGAAGACTACAAGAGTTTACAAAGCCTACAAAGAATGAGGGAAGATGTATCTACTCAGCACAATTCTGTTTACTCTAAAGCTCTCAAGCTGGCAGATGACATAGGCAGTAATGAGGACATGCCACGCATACTGAAGGGAAGACAAACAATGAGATCAAATCCTGATGTTACGTCTCCAAAGGATTACTGGAAAGTAAAAGTTACAATTCCCTTCCTTGGCTCAATTGTTTCTGAGTTAGAGTGTAGGTTTGCACCAGAAAAACGGGCACATTATGAGCTTTGCTCCTTAATTCCTGAAATCATCACTAAAAAGGATGAAAGTGATATTCATGACACAGCTGATCTCCTAGCTTCAAAATGGACCAATCTGATGCCATCACCAGATAACTTTGAAAGTGAACTAAGAACGATGGAAAGTACACTGTAAAGGTATCAAAGAACCAGATCAGTAAGGAGTCTACTTAAATTAGATGCTGATTCCATTTTTTATCCAAATGTCAGGGAGCTTTTATGTATCCTGGCAGTTCTTCCAATAGGTAGTACAGAAGCAGAAAGATCATTTTTGTGTTTAAGACAGATTCACACATGGTTGCAAACAACATGACTTCTGACAGACTTGGCAATTTAGGTGTAATAGGGATGCAAGGATTTAATTATGAAATAAGTATAGAAAAATGTTATGAACAATTTATATTAAGAAACCCTAGAAAAATGACTTGTGATTCAGTTCTTTTCAATTGATTAATTATTGGCTTTATTAAAATTATTTATATTATGTAATTCATGAGAAAAAGGAGGGTGGAAATCCACCCTTACCACCCCCCTGGATCACCCTAGATGATATAGCCATGATTTTGCCCTACAAAATGGCGACAGGATACAGAGGCGTGACTATTATTCAATTATCAACGAAACGGGACTCCTCTCTTAGCGAACTGTAGACAACGCATATAGATATCTGAAACGCTCTATACAGACATTAGCCCGCCAAAACCTAAATTTGAATCTTGTCCAAACGCTATGGAATTTATATATATACAAAATTTCCAGGTAAATGCTCATATTCCAATTAATGCCCTAGCTGTCATATACTTGTATGGCTTCCTCTGACTATATAAACGCTACATCAGTTGAGCAGAGCATAAAGGTAAGTGACCATATTATCTAATTTATTATTTTATCATTTATACAGGATGGATCTTCTCTCTAACAAAACAAGTTGAGCAACTAACCACTTTTACCGCTTCATCTATTTGCCTAATTATCTTGAGTTACAGGAAGTAGCAGAGACTTATTAAAGAGAATGATTTGTATCTCTTGAAATGTGAAGGATCTGTTTCAATAAAAGATGCTTATTCAGGTCCATCTGCTATTATTAGGTGCTACAGACCTAAAAAGACTCATGGGGGTATTTATGAAATATGGCAGAATGTATTTGAGTACTATGGGACAGGATAATCCTGAGCTTAATATTTACTGCATGAATAGGACAATAATAATATAGTCATACTGTCCCTATTGGGATAGACCTATATAAAGGAAAGGATAAAAGAAGATCTGATGCAAAAGGGCCATGCATTTTTTATTGGGCTGCAGGTATTAAGAATAATCCAAAGCAATTATGGGATGTTGATGAACCTGTGTCAATTAAGGAGTGGTTAAAAGAGATTAATGGGAATAGACAATTAGATAAAATCAATGATTTACAGTTTATTAAAGCTATATTCATACATGAACCAATATTATAAATATTTTTATTTTTAATAAGTTTTGGTTGTTTTTTTATATATATTTGCTTGGTTTTTGATCTTAATTTTGATTTTGGATAGGCAATGGCTGTTGAAACTTCTCCATATTTAGCATATTTACCTTTACAGCAGCATCTTTTTTATTAGGTTTTAAAAGAACTTGAATCAATATCTTTATATTCACCTTGTTCAGTTTCTTTTGCTGTTGCTGGTTTTCTTATTGGTTTTGTATTTGCTATGGATGATGCAATATCTCCAGCATCTTTAAATTCTTCATTCTTTCTTTGAAAAACTACCCTTTCCTGCTGGTTTGGAAAGAGATGCTTCATGAGCTTTCAAGTTTGGGTAAACAATTCCTTTCATCATGCCCATTTCCCAATCAGCAACTTTATAATGTAATGGTCTATTTACTTGTTTAGCATTATAGGCCAATTCTTGATAACCATACAGGCCTGGTTTTGTGTGATAAATGTCTAGTTCTATCACTGTGTGCTTTTGCTTGTATGTGTTTTCATTTGAAATGGTCTATATGTATATGATTCACCCATCATTCCTGGGATACTATTACCTGTTACAAAATTGCTTTGAAGAGGATGTGAATCTGTTTCTCCCATTTTTATTAAATATAATTATAATTTTTATTTTTAAAATGTCTGATAAAGAGGAAGTAGTAGATATTACTCATACTGAATTACTGATGATGAAAATGAGTCAGAATTATCGGAGCATGAATCAGATTTAGATTTCATAGAAGAGGATGAGGAGGAATGTAATATGAAAAAACAGAAGAATCACCCCAAGTTGTTTTTATTATTTGTTATTTGTATTAAATGATAAAATTTAATCATATTTTAATTTATTATCTACAAATACATCTATTTCATGTAGTAGATTTTTTAAGTAAAATTAATAATTGTTCTTCACTCATTCCAGCTTTTAGACCTAATTTTAATTGTTCAACTGTTAAATCTGCATCACTGGGTATACCTCCATCAATTGTATCAAAGTTAACATTCTTTGATACAAATTTTGTAACCTCATCTCCTAGTCTTTGTTTTCCTAAATAATTTGCTGTAAATTTACAATATGATTCATGGAGTATATTTTGTGGCCATGATTCAAAGAAAAATGCTATAATTATGAGAAGATTTAGAGTTAATGTAGTTGAAAAGTATGGTTGTTTAGTCCATAAATGAGTAGAAAAGGTGCCATGAAGTAGTATGCAAAAGATTGCATATTTATTTTTGGTTAACTACTTACATAATTCACAACCAATAAGCCATTTCGTAAATGTTGAAAAGCAATCATAGTAGTCTGTATGGTCTTCAACATATCCTTCAATAATTTTAAGGGATGTTGCATAGCCCATAGTTTTAAGATACTTAAGGTTTTCTGATTTGAGTTTCTTTCTTTCTTGTCTATGTGCAAGTGCAACACCAGCCCGATGTTGTTGCAATAGCTGCTGATAATCCAGATACGCCTAATCCAATAGGTAAGCCAGCAATAGTTGCTGTTGTAGCAATACCTGTTCCACCAATAACAAGGATGATAATAATAGTCCATATTTAATAAATGATAAAACTTTATGTCCTTTACTAAGCATGTTTAATTTTGTTTTCTGCTTTTTGGCTACTTTTAAAGCTTTTCTTTAACAATCATTAGTCTATGTTCCAACATGTCCCATCTTTTATCATATTATGATTTGATTTCATCATACTTTGGGGCTTTTGTGGTTGTGAAGGTAAAACAGATATTTTACTGTTTCCATTATATAATTTTTATATGTTGTTACATTTTTTATAAATGGATTGTTTAACAGATGCTGAATCACTGTTATATAAAACATTAAAAAAGAAGAAGGAAACAAAATAAGAGAGATGCAAAGGAGGTTGTAAATATAGTTACTAAACAATCTAAGGTTGAGGTTGATGATACTGTTCCATGTGATGAGGGTAAGGAAGATCAAATTAAACAGGAACAAAAAAAGATGGATTTACAGGAAGAGATTGATGTTGAGAATGGGTTATATAAGGTCGATGATCAAGGCAAATTATATTGTTGAAATCATTTAATAGATACTGAAGAATCCCATAAAATAAATAAACAAGTTTTTATTACAAATGATCAAGGATACTTATGTTCCAACTAGTACAGGTGATGGAGAATTTAGATATATTCCTTTGACTTCTAGTCATCAATTTACTTTTGAACAGTTTAATGCAAGACAAAATAAGACTGAAAAATCAACATGTTAAAACATTAAGAAACTACATTACATCATCAGATGATTTCACAGATGATTACTATGAATTTCCATATAATGGAACAAAGTATTATTTAGTAACGAAAACTAAAAAGCCTCTTGTAAAATTTCAAGAGAATGTTCAAGCATTTTCCTAGTTTGGTTGAACCAAATTGGGAAAAGAAACAATTAGAGCTTGAAGCTGAAAAATCAAATGCTAAGTGAAAGAAGAGAATTAGATGTTAAACATATTGATCCAGAAAAAGCAGGCTTACAAGATGTTTTTCCAGAAGTTAATAATGAAAGATTACATGTAACTACTGCATATGAAGATACATTTATTCCAAAAAGACATGGTCAACAAGTACCATGGTCACATAACCATACATACAAATTTTAAGAAATCATTTGAGAAAAGATCGAGCATTTACACCATTTATTGAAAAAACATGGTTTGGTAGTATAAATAGAGTCTAATTAATTGTTAATGTTATATTTTATGATGAATGAACCTATTCCATATTATCATATTAAAACTGCTATTCCAGATTGGTTGGGTGATGAATCCAGTAGAAACTAGTAAATGGAAAGAATTTGTAGAGGGAACGGATTTATCAGAAAATTTAGATTTGACAGATGTTGTGTTAACTACTGCTAAATCTGTTGATAGTCCTCAAGTAGATTTCACTGATATATGATATAAGAAATCTTAAAAATCATGTCATAAATCTAACAGATCATCAGTATAAAATTCCGAACCTATTTACATTATATTATAATTAAATACCAACTCTTAATTATCCATTTGATAATATTACTCTTAATGGTGAAAATAAGCATTTCTTAGGACAAAATAGTTTCAAATTCAAATCTTGTATCTGAAATAAAAACTGAAGTATTAAATTGGGCAAATTTTCTTAAATGGTGTAAAAATGTCCATCATACAGGTATAATTATAAAAACAGAATTAACAAGTGGTGATGTATGTATTGGTGAGGCATATCCATCTAATGTTGGTTCTACAGATGCTGGTGCATGGTCATATATTACAATAACACAACAAAATCAAAATTTTAAAAGAGTATTCTTTATTGAATTTTATTGGGAGGCTGTAAACCCAACTGTTATAATTAGTAGATATGCTGCAGTGAAAGTTGTTGATGATAATAATATGATATGGAGAATGCACAAGATTTTGATTATATTTCCAACATAGCAATGATAAAATATTTTCATTTTTCAACTACTAACTAAGAACAGTTTTTGCAGTTTTCAACTAATATCATATAATGATATTGTGAATATGATAATGATATTGTGAAAACAATAGATGCAATTGAAGAAGATACATATTCTTATGATTCCGCAACCAAAGCCCATACCGAAACAAATCCTACATTGGTTTATGATAATTATCCATATAATAGTGATGGAGCAGATGTGAAGCTAAGAAAAGATATCTCAAATTATGATACTAAAATTACTACTAATAAAAATGGAATATATGATGTAAAAGCAAATATTACTGCTTCATGGCCTTATTATGATGCTGATGATTTGACCAAAAATACTACTATAAGACAAGATATTACAAGTTTAGAATCAGATGTTACAGATTTAAAAACTTCATATTATACACATGCCTCAGTAACAAAACAATTACGGTATCTAAAACCAAAACTAATGTAAAAACGTATAGAGATAGTTCACATTATGCTGTGTGGAAAAATACATATACAACATTTGTCCACATTTAAATAAAATATATTATTATTTTGGTAAACAGGACATTACAAATGTTAGTGGAGTACCTCTTAATCCTGTAAATGTAGATAACCCTTATTTTAAGATTGAAACTAGGACAATTGCAACAAATTATGTAATGTAATGTATTTTACTTTCAAGGAGATGAATTGATTACTCCTAGTACATCTAATGTTTATGATCACAATTTATCTCATGGTCATTGGGTTATTTCACAAAATTCAAATGAATCACATTATTTTGAATCTATATTATTAAATATTGGAAATCCAAATGATTCGGGGAATTTGGAAAGAATAGGAAATACTAATAGTTATATAATTAAGAATGGATCTAGATCAATAAGATTTTATATTCGCAGATGTTTTAATACAAGGTATCATATTTCAGGAAATGTTGGAATACAAAATAAATTTATTTTCAAAACATGGATAGAAGATTGTATTACTATTACAAGATCTAATTCAGGCCTTAATAATTATATTTTGCTGTAAATCATCTATTAATGTAGGACCATTAAAAAATAATAAGTAGTGATAATGATAAATATAGAACTTATCAAGCAGAATTTATTACTTATTCATAAGTTATAAAAGAGTTATTATGATTATACTTTGTTATTTTTAATAATGGATATGCCATCATTAGATCAATCGATGAGCGATCAACAACATAGTCAATTATCTCTTCTTAGTTTTCATACACAAGGTTTAACTTTATCAATAAATGTTGTTAATCTTTTTGTGGTTTTCCCCAATTTAAATTCTCTTTTTAATTTAGTCCATTGAACTGATAAATCAGGATTCTTTTGTACTCGATCATACAGTCAAATGATATTACCTTATTGTTAATATAATCTTTGTACTTTTTGTATATTGTGTATACATTATACATCTCTTGAAATGGTGTTGATATTTGAAATGAATCAGTAGCAACCTCAAATTTTGATAACATTTTATATATTCTAGGTGATAAACTTGAAAGCTCTAAATCCCAATGAAAGGTATTTTTAGTTTCAAGCTTAAACAAATCAGATAGATTAGATGGATTACCCTTCCACGATGTTTTAGCTTGATAATATATATGAATATTTGATTTATTTCCTGGGAAATATGCATGATATATCATTGCACCTTCACCATAATCATTCTTGAATTGACCTAATCCGCTACCAATATATGACACATAATTAATTGAACCATCATTTTGTATCTGAGGAAATTTAAATGAATACAATAACTTGCAAAACTTAACATTGGTGTATAAAGAATCCATATCAGTATAATAAACTCTTAGTAGATCGAATCCATCAATTAATTGAATAGCTCAATTCATAATTGCTTTACTATATGTTAATACTTGAACAGCTAAATGTGAAGGCATAATACTTTTATATTCCCCATCCACATCAATAGTAGAGAATATAGATTGATGATCATTGATTGGTGTGACGTCATAGGTAAATTTATCTTGATTTTTCATGCTGCATTTCACTAAATCCAAATCTTGTATGTATATATTATCCATAATTTCTCTCATACCAACCATCCCATAACTGCTATTCAATATTAATTTGAGTGATTCTTGTTCATTTGTAAACTTAGCAGATTTTGGTTATATCACCAACCTTATTTGCTTGTTTAACATAAGATTTAGCTTTCAATCTCATGTCAAAAAATTTGATAGCATCAATATTAGTAAGTGTATAATTTTCAACTCTACCACCATACCACAGAATGGATTTTTCAACACTTGGTGGTAAATATTTCACAAATGGTCTTATTGTAAATATAGAGAATACCTTGTTAGGAGGTGGGACAATATATTTAACTGTTACAATAGAGAAGGCATCTTCTAATCCAATAATATCATTAATAGTTGAACCATGAAGATCTTTGTCCCATAGTTGGATAGGGGTTGGATTTTCTTGTGTTAATATACTATTAACAAAGGTTGGATTTTGTGTCATAGCGGATGGGTATAAAGAAGTAGCATCCAATACAATAATTGGTTGAACACATGACCAAAGTTCACCACCATGTTTTAGACATATATGTTCATAATTATGACGTATTTCAGCTTGTACATCGTAGGTGGTTAAATATGTTCTTTTCTCTACCTCTTTGAATCCCCATGAATTGTTTTCATCAACACCAGACCAAAATTTCTTCCCCAACCATTTTCTCATTAACATGTAATCCATATCATCACGTGATTTAATGAGATATCCATCCTTATCATACAACCAAAATTTTAATTGATTAGGATGAATATTAAGATTCCTATATTCCAATTTACATACTTGATTCCTACCACCAATTTTAACTCGATTAATATAGGATCTCCAATATGATTGGGTACATACCCTTCATTTCAAACCGTAAACTTTTCATTAGAGTTTTGGCACATGAAGTCATTGTCATAGCAATATTAAATGGTGATTTAAATAATCGATGTAGATAGTTCATGTAATCAGGATAACCAAATAAGCGAGTTGATAACCAATAACTCCTGAAGAAATATTCATCATTGAAATGCTCTTCATTTAGATCACCATTAAAGTTGAATATACTAAAGAGCAAATTGTTGAGGTAGAACATAATGTAACAGAGGCATTCAACATCATAGTAAAGATACTCCCTCAATTTAGGGTAAGAATGGTAATTAGTTGCATTAATTTTCTTGTGATCATTTGCTTTCTTTCTACTTGTGTAGGGGTACAGCAGCTGTTTTAGTGAGATTATCCAGAGAATTTTTCACATAATTAAGAGAATCAGATAAGTGAATTTTAATTTTAACATTCTTTATTCCATCTCCTGTTTCTATAGGAAAATCCTTCTCAATTATTGCACTCTTTATACAAGTAGCTCCACCTATAATCTTCCCTTGCTTCCAATTACCATTGAACCAATAGTTTGATTTGAGAACAAATGAATGATCATACCTTCTTCCATTGCGAGCAAATAAATTTATGTGAAATACTTGTGGGTAACACCATTGTTTATCAGGGTTACCAGAAAATACAGGATCTTGAACAGCTGGAGGTTTATCTTTCAAATATTCTTGTTTCCTCCTTATAGGTGCTAATTCAGTTTCAATAATAGTATCTATCATTTCCGGAATGATATCATGTGATGAATCTCTTGCCCATAAATCGTGGTATTTGAGAAATAGATCTGTAAAATTATTTTTTGTATTCTCATAGAACTGTTTTGTATCTTCCCAATTATAAATATTCCTTCCATGAGAATAATTTTCCTTGTAAAATGCTTCTAAATCTCTCATACATTTAATTTTAGTCCTTTCATTATAGATGGGATCATAGCCTGGACAATTGATATCACCACTTTGTCTACCATTCCAATGATACATCCAGGATTTTCTGTCATTATATCTGAGATTTATATGATGAAAACCTGCTGCATAAACAAAATGCTTTGGGTTAGGAGAAGGGATCTCAGTAGTTTCAAAATCAAAGGCCCATAATGAGTAAAAAGTACAGGTTTTTGGATTTTTATGTAATGAATGGTATGGCATAAAATTCTTGTTTCAAATTTAATGATGGTACCTCATCTTGAAATGTACAATCCTTTGAACTTTTTTCTCCAATGAATAACAAGGAATATGGTCAATATTATTGGGAGGAGTGTCCTTCAATGTTAATACAGCATTTCTCAAACATAAAAGAAATGAAGAGGGGTGATATTGATAAGAAGCACAAAGATGTGATACTGAATAGGCGAATGTATCATCATATCCTTTTAAACAAACTTTGACCTTTCCTCTCTTCTTTGTTTCAGAGAAATTTAAAAGAAAATAAACTGGTTCTTCTTTGGTATACATTGTTAATTCAAACTTTTTAGCTTTTACCCCTTATCAGGTAAATATAACAACTTACTATTCAAAATTTTTAATAGATAATTGGATTGAATATAGGGCTTATGATCCAGAAAATATTTGACTTGATATGATGCAACATATTCATGTGTTCTCCTTCTTTTAAAACCAGGTTTTTGGGTTACTTCCTCTGTGGAAAATGTCTCTCCACATAAAAATCCTTTGAAGCTGGTAAAAGGATGTTTCCATCCCAATATTCTTCAAAATGAAAATCAGATACACCAGCAATAGGAAAGTTTACTATATTTCCATTTCCTCATAAGCGAGATTGTCTTGCTCTGCTTGAGAAACCCATATAGGATCTATCATCAATATCCAGAACATAATGCTCCCACGCACTATAATTATCTACTTGGGCCCTTCTAATAATAGATGAGAGTGCAAAGACATCATTCATAAAATTCCCTTCATTCCCTCTCCCAAATAAAGTAGGAGAGACATAGAAACTTCTTAATTGATCATCAGTAAATCCAGCTCTTCTTAACCTCACCACTAGTTAATCTAGTGATATCCTCATCCTTTGTCCAGGACCCAGAATAAAGATTTTTCTTGATTTGCAGTCTTCAGTTCCAGCAATTTTTGATCCAAATTTCTATCTGGACCTATATAGACCGTAGACTCCATATCATCTATGTAATCGTGAAACGCTTCAAAGAATGCAGAGGTTTCCATCCTGTATAAATGATAAAATAATAAATTAGGTAATATGGTCACTTACCTTTATGCTCTGCTCAACTGATGTAGCCTTTATATAGTCAGAGGAAGCCATACAAGTATATGACAGTTAGGGCATTAATTGGAATATGAGCATTTAGCTGGAAATTTTGATTCCATAGCGTTTGGACAAGATTCAAATTTAGGTTTTGGCGGGCTAATGTCTGTATAGAGTGTTTCAGATATCCTATATGCACACACACACCCTTGTCCGGATACCCCCCGTTTACTCTATTATTCAAATTATCAATGAAACGGGACTTCTCTCTTAGCAAACTGTAGACAACGCCAGACTATTTATTTGCTTCAACTAGAAATTTTAGGCCCTTATAGAAGCTCTTTGTAGAGTAAGAGTGTTACACTCATAAACACAGTAAGTGAGTGTGATCATATTTTAACTTGTACGTAAAGCATTCAATTTCCTGGATAGACTTCAGTATATAGCTATTAAATTGACATCAAAAGAGGCGATTGAGGTTGCTCTTTCAGAGACTCTGATGTAAGTCACACATATTTTTTATAATTATAATACCAGTTAATTGAAAAATGGTTGGATTTAATATATAGATGTTGGAGGGGAGAGGCTAAGGAAGCTGGACGTCCCTCAATATTTGACTTTAGTCATATACAATGAATGACAGCCCTCTTGAATCAATTGTACCATCATTGAGCTTTTATGAATGTAATTTAAATGGATAGCATAATATTAGGAGGTTTTATTTAATGTTCTTCATGCCATCAATAAGCAAATCAAATGTTATCACCAATAAACCAGCTATATGGTAATTTATAAGTTACAAATGATAATGTAGTGGGTTAATATATATGTATATGACTGAAGATATTGTTTTAATTATTGAGATACGATGATAATGATAATAAACAATAACATTAAATTGTCTCTGTTTTAGCATATACCATAGATCAGGAAACTTTCACGTTACAAAAGTTTCATGTAAAAAATTTATGTGTTAAAAAAATTTCGAACATAAGAGGCGTGTACAAAATTTATTAACCCTATTTATTTCATTGTGTAATAATATTCGTGTAATTTATTTTCGTACACCATCTAATATTCAAATTTCTTTTAACAACGAAACTTTCCCGATCTACTGTACATGTTAAAAATAATATTTGAAGATTTTTCCTTACAACCATATTCCAAATGGCTTCTAAAAATTCAAATTTATAATTAAATTAGTACTTACTCTAAATCATACACATTTAAAATTACTGAAATTAGTAGAAACAAATCTTAGTGACTTATACGGACTAATATTTTTTATTACAGCATATATTGGTGTTACAGTGATCATGGTTGAAAGAGATAATAGTGAACTATCAGTAAGTTTGTTGTAAAAAGATAATCACAATTGATTTATAAAAAGAGATCAAAATATATTTACATGATCCTACTAACATTGAATTTTACGACCTTTTTGTTAGCATTAACTATTTAATTTAGTGCACCAATTCAACTCTAATTTAATTGAAATTAATCATAAATCAATAAATAAAAATACACAATATCTAGTACTATTAATCATCATCCTAATTAACAATATTACTTTTTATTAATTATGTCTTTTCTCTCTTTTAAATGTTCCTGTTGCAAATGATAAATCATTTTGAAATTGCCACACCTATTTAGGAAGTAAGTCTGTACTATGTATATGTGTAACTAAATGATCATAATTTTTGTGATAATGCTAAATGTAGTGTATTTGATATTATTTGAGTTATTTGTTGTATTTAACTCTTATTCCTTTTTATTAATTATGTCTTTTCTCTCTTTTTTAAATGTTCCTGTTGTAAATGATAAATCACTTTGAAATTGCCACACCTATTTAGTATGTAAGTCTGTACTATCTATATGTGTAACTAAATGATAATAATTTTTGTGATAATGCTAAATGTAGTGTATTTGATATTATTTGAGTTATTTGTTGTATTTAACTATTATCCTTTTTATTAATTATGTCTTTTCTCTTTTTTTTAAATGTTCCTGTTGTAAATGATAAATCATTTTGAAATTGCCACACCTATTTAGTATGTAAGTCTGTACTATGTATATGTGTAACTAAATGATAGTTATTTTTATGATAATAGTGTATTTGATATTATCCCTTTATATACAAATTTAATTATTGCGGGTGTGTTCGTTAATACTAAATTAAAAATTGCCTGAAGAAACTTCATAAAATGTTGCATCTTTGTTGTCTTAGAGAGTGTTCTGTTGCTATGTTAAGCTTTATATTCATCCTATAAGACCATGTAGGCGTTTGTAATACAATGGATACTCGAACAACCTTTCTTCGCTGACTACGTTCACGAGCGCTCGAGGTAAGTATATTGGTGAGAAGACAGCCTTTATGCTTATGTGTATCATCGCATAACAAATTATGACCATTATTTAAGTTAAAAATAGTCTTATAGTAGTTATACAACTCTTTACAGGTTGCTAGAACGTAAGAAAATGAGAAAAATATTTGTATCTTTTGGATGTTCATAGAAAGGATAAGAAATGAATTGACTTGAAAGGCACGCTCTGGTTCAGTACTAGCAAGAAATAACTATAGACTGTATATTTTATACTACTATACCTTCTACTTGTTTAATATAAAATTTTAGTGAGCTAGCTATAAGATTTCTGTTAGAACAGAGAGCAAAATTGTTGGACGTAAAAAATACGTCTACCATATTAAAATGAACTTAATTACATGACTTTTTTTACGTCTCTCATATATAAAGGGTTATTTGAGTTATTTGTTGTATTTAACTATTATCCTTTTTATTAATTATGTCTTTTCTCTCTTTTTTTAAATGTTCCGGTCGTGAATGATAAATCACTTTAAAATTCCCACACTTATTTAGGAAGTAAGTCTGTACTATGTATATGTGTAACTAAACAAAAGGAATTTTATGATAATACTAAATATAGTGTCTTTGATATTATTTGAGTTATTTGTTTGTTTTAACTATTATCCTTTTCATTAATTATGTCTTTTCTCTCTTTTTTTAAATGTTCCAGTCGTGAATGATAAATCACTTCGAAATTGCCACACCTATTTAGCGAGTAAGTCTGTACTATGTATATGTGTAACTAAATGATAATAATTTTTGTGATAATGCTAAATGTAGTGTATTTGATATTATTTGAGTTATTTGTTGTATTTAACTATTATCCTTGCATTAATTATATCTATTCTCTCTTTTTTTTAAATGTTCCTGTTGTAAATGATAAATCACTTTGAAATTGCCATACCTATTTAGCTTGTAAGTCTGTACTATGTACATGTATATGTGTAACTAAATGATAATAATTTTTGTGATAATGCTAAATGTAGTGTATTTGATATTATTTGAGTTATTTGTTGTATTTAACTCTTATTCCTTTTTATTAATTATGTCTTTTCTTTCTTTTCTAAATGTTCCCATTGTAAATAGTTAATCATTTTGAAATTGCCACACCTATTTAGCAAGTAAGTCTGTACTATGTATATGTGTAACTAAATGATAAGAATTTTTATGATAATACTAAATGTAGTGTGTTTCATGTTATTTGAGTTATTTGTTGTATTTAACTATTATCCTTTTGATTAATTATGTCTTTTCTCTCTTTTTTAAATGTTCCTGTTGTAAATGATAAATCACTCTGAAATTGCCACACCTATTTAGGAAGTAAGTCTGTACTATGTATATGTGTAACTAAATGATAATAATTTTTTATGATAATACTAAATGTAGTGTGTTTCATGTTATTTGAGTTATTTGTTGTATTTAACTATTATCCTTTTATTAATTATGTCTTTTCTCTCTTTTTTAAATGTTTCTTTTGTAAATGATAAATCACTTTGAAATTGCCACACCTGTTTAGTTTGTAAGTCTGTATAAGTATATGCGTGAGTAAATGATAATAATTTTTTTGATAATGTTAAATGTAGAGTATTTGATATTATTTGAGTTATTTGTTGTATTTAACTATTATCCTTTTTATCAATTATGTCTTTTCTCTCTTTTTTAAATGTTCCTGTTGTAAATGATAAATCATTTTGAAATTGCCACACCTATTTAGTATGTAAGTCTGTACTATGTATATGTGTAACTAAATGATAAGAATTTTTATGATAATGCTAAATGTAGTGTGTTTCATGTTATTTGAGTTATTTGTTGTATTTAACTATTATCCTTTTTATTAATTATGTCTTTTTACTCTTTTAAATGTTCCTGTTGTAAATGATAAATCACTTTGAAATCGCCACACCTATTTAGCGAGTAAGTCTGCACTATGTATGTGTAACTAAATGATAATAATTTTTGTGATAATGCTAAATGTAGTGTATTTGATATTATTTGAGTTATTTGTTGTATTTAACTATTATTCCTTTTTATTAATTATGTCTTTTCTCTTTTTTAAATGCTCCTGTTGTAAATGATAAATGACTTTGAAATTGCCACACCTATTTAGCGAGTAAGTCTGTACTATGTATATGTGTAACTAAATGATAATATTTTTTGTGATAATGCTAAATG
This sequence comes from Gigantopelta aegis, assembly GCF_016097555.1. Lineage (NCBI taxonomy): Eukaryota > Metazoa > Mollusca > Gastropoda > Neomphalida > Peltospiridae > Gigantopelta > Gigantopelta aegis. The sequence continues at coordinate 24,501 of NW_024532995.1, forward strand.
TAGTGTATTTGATATTATTTGAGTTATTTGTTGTATTTAACTCTTATTCCTTTTTATTAATTATGTCTTTTCTCTCTTTTTTAAATGTTCCTGTTGTAAATGATAAATCACTTTGTAATTGCCACACCTATTTAGCGAGTAAGTCTGTACTATGTATATGTATAACTTAATGATAATAATTTTTGTGATAATGCTAAATGTAGTGTATTTGATATTATTTGAGTTATTTGTTGTATTTAACTATTATTCCTTTTTATTAATTATGTCTTTTCTCTCTTTTTTAAATGTTCCTGTTGTAAATGATAAATCACTTTGAAATTGCCACACATTCTTAGCAAGTAAGTCTGTACTATGTATATGTGTAAGTAAATGATAATTATTTTTGTGATAATGCTAAATGTAGTTTTATTTGATATTATTTGAGTTATTTGTTGTATTTAACTCTTATTCCTTTTTATTAATTATGTCTTTTCTCTCTTTTTAAATGTTCCTGTTGTAAATGATAAACACTCTGAAATTGCCACACCTATTTAGGAAGTAAGTCTATACTATGTATATGTATAACTAAATGATAATAATTTTTTGTGATAATGCTAAATGTAGTGTATTTGATATTATTTGAGTTATTTTTTGTATTTAACTATTATTCCTTTTTATTAATTATGTCTTTTCTCTCTTTTTTAAATGTTCCTGTTGTAAACGATAAATCACTTTGAAATTGCCACACCTATTTAGCAAGTAAGTCTGTACTATGTATATGTGTAACTAAATGCTAATAATTTTTGTGATAATGCGAAATGTAGTGTATTTGATATTATTTGAGTTGTTTGTTCTATTTAACTATTATCCTTTTTATTACATTATGTCTTTTCTCTCTTTTAAATGTTCCTGTTGCAAATGATAAATCACTTCGAAATTGCCACTCCTATTTAGGAAGTAAGTCTGTACTATGTATATGTGTAACTAAGTTATAAGAATTTTTGTGATAATGCTAAATGTAGTGTATTTGATATTATTTGAGTTATTTGTTGTATTTAACTATTATTCCTTTTTATTGATTATGTCTCTTCTCTCTTTTTAAATGTTCCTGTTATAAATGATAAATCACTTTAAAATTGCCACACCTACTTAGCAAGTAAGTCTGTACTATGTATATGCTTAACTGAATGACGATAATTTTTGTGATAATGCTAAATGTAGTGTATTTGGTTTACTTGAGTTATTTGTTGTATTTAACTATTATTCCTTTTATTAATTATGTCTTTTCTCTCTTTTTAAATGTTCCTGTTGTAAATGATAAATCACTTTGAACTTGCCACACCTATTTAGTTTGTAAGTCTGTACTATGTATATGTGTAACTAAATGCTAAAAAATTTTTGATAATGCTAAATGTAGTGTATTTGATATTATTTGAGTTATTTGTTGTAATTAACTCTTATTCCTTTTTATTAATTATTTTTTTTTTTCTCTTTTTTAAATGTTCCTGTTAGAAATGATAAATCACTTTGAAATTACCACACCTATTTAGATTGTATGTCTGTACTATGTATATGTGTAACTAAATGATAATAATTTTTGTGATAATGCTAAATGTAGTGTATTTGATATTATTTGAGTTAATTGTTGTATTTAACTATTATCCTTTTATTAATTATGTCTTTTTAAAATATTCCAGTTGTAAATGATAAATCACTTTGAAATTGCCACACCTATTTAGCAAGTAAGTCTGTACTATGTATATGTGTAACTAAATTATAAGAATTTTTTGTGATAATGCTAAATGTAGTGTATTTAATATTATTTGAGTTATTTGTTGTATTTAACTATTACCCTTTTTATTAATTATGTCTTTTCTCCCTTTATTAAATGTTCCTGTTTTAAATGATAAATCATTTTGAAATTACCACACCTATTTAGCAAGTAAGTCTGTACTATTTATATGTTTAACTAAATGATGACAATGTGTTGTGTTAATTATTCAAGTTTTGGACAAACTACTTGTCATTAAACTGCAACCATGGAAATGTTAGCCTAAATGAGAAATATATTAGTACTTTCACATCTCTTTATAGCCTTTAAATGAAGCGATATAATTACTCAATTGAAGTATTGCATGATACAATTATTATTTGTTGTTATTGACTTTTTTACATAAACATTCCTCTGATGAACCCTTACTCATATAACTGTCCATTGAAAATATGGCAATGGAAGGAAAAGAAGAGGTAAATTATCATATAATTTTTATGGACTGTATGTACTATAAGCTATAGTGTTATGAATTTAGAAGTAGTAGTGATATTTTTGTCTTATATATACTTGTACCTTGCTAGAATCTCATTAGTACCTACAGCATCCTAAATATCTAATTAATACTGATAAAGTAGTTCCTTACTAAAACTTTTCATTTAAAGTGGATAAAACAGGAAGATTACTTTTGCTAGCTCCAGCATCTTAGGTGTTCAATCCATCACTTCAACCTATCTTGAACCTTCCATCGTTGACATTTTAATTGATTGAAATTTTGCTGTTACCTCATCAGGATAATAGATTACATATTAGTACTAAAATCTTATTTTTAATCATATAAGCTATATATTCAACACAAGGATAGAATGAAAAACTGTTCTTTGTTGTTTTTTGCCACATTTCATACATCCTGTGAAATTAGTAACGCCATTTATTTTATTTTTGCTAGCTGTTTTTTTTTGCCTACTAACACTTTGTAATTACTTTATGAAAACTTTCACTTTTTAAAAGCATTAATGAAATTACTATCTTCAAAACAATGATTTTAATTATAGTCTTGTTACTCTTAAACATCAGTTACTATAGCTAATATTTAAATGTTGTTGTCTGCAAGTATTGAAAGTTCTTATCTGTTTTGTGGGAGATAGTGTTTAATAGTGATAACAATAGCAAAAGCAATCTTATTATTATAATGCTGCCAGCTGCCTGAAAGTTAATGTATACACAAATATGATAATAATCGGATTATATTTTTAACTTCATCTTACATAAAGTGAAGACTATGTTCCTTATTTTGGGGTTTTGTACATTTTATTTTTAATACATTTAGATGCGTATAAGAGAGCTATGGAAAAAGGAGAAATGAATGTAGCATATGGACGTATCATGCTTCTCGGAACTGCAGGTGTTGGTAAAACTAGCTTAAAGCAATCGTTAATGAAGCAACCTTGGAAACCTGACACTACTAGTACAATTATATCTGAAGTTAGCTGTGTTCGGCCATTTGGACATAAGTGGTACAACATGAGCCTTGAAGATGATGACAAGTTAATAGAGGTAACTGATGAGGATGAGATAGACGAAATGGCAAAACTACTTGCTTTAGTTTATCAAGATCCTTCTAATACCACATCTGTCCTTAGTGGTGCAGCAGTGTTAGCACTCTACAATGTAGCTAGCATTCCTAAGATAAATCCTTCAATAGTATCTTCACAAATTAAAGACATAGAGGGCATGAAAGTGGATGAGATTCTTTCAAAAGCCATATCAAAATCTGAGCTAATGTCTCCAAATGCTCTAAAGAATATTAAACCCCAACCATTTTCTGCACATCTGGGATTGTGGTGGTCAGCCTGTTTTTCTTAAAATCCTTCCTGCTTTTCTTACTCCTCGTACCATGTCCTCCTCATTTTCGACGCCTCAAAGGATTTCAGGAACGATGGCAGGCTGTATGGCATAAGGCTGGAGAGAAAATATTTGAGGAGGAGGTGAATGTGAGCACACTTGATCTGATGCTTAATTGGATGGCTAGTATTCATGGTCACCTGATGAGGTATAACAGTGATGGTGGTTGTTGTGAGTACCCTCGTGTGTACTGCATAGGTACTCATGGTGATATCTGAAGACTGAAGATAAAAGAATGGAAGTTGTTGAGAAATTGAATCTTATTATAAAAAACAAAGAATATTTTCAGCTCATTGATAACACCTTAATGATTGACAACACCTCTTCTGGTAAAGGAGAAAATGAGGATCCCAATCTGGGTAAAATACGAAAAGCGATTTGTCAGTTTACCCATGACAAGCTTATTGTCAAAACACCAGTTAGCTGGGTTCTCTTTCGCAAAGTGATCCAACTGTTTGATGCAATATCATTGATCTTGATAAAGCTTGTGAAATAGGAGTAGCTTGTAAAATTCCACATATGATGTTCCTAAAGCTCTCCTTTTATCATGATCTGGGTTGTGTTTCTTCTATCCCCACATCAAAGGCCTGAAGAAGAAAGTTATTCTCCAAACCTAAATGTTTTTTGTGGAGACACTTGGAAAACTGTTCACATTAAATGAAGGAGCTGCTGATGGAGCAACAAGACAAATGTGGACATTGCTACATGAAAAAGGCATTTTAGTACAGCCACTTTATATGTCAATTTGGAGAGAATGTAAAGCATCTGACTTTAGTCCAGAAGCCATTATTGAACTTTTAGTTAGTTTTCGTCTTGCTGCTGAAGTTACTACTAAAAAATTTTTGATTGACCTGTCAAGAAATATTTTCTACCAGCAATGCTGAAGTCATTCAAAGGAGATCCTTCTGAAGCTCCATCTGGTTATCATCTACGAGCTACTCCTCTTCACATCACCTTCAACACCAAATTTGTACCTCCTGGTTTCTTTACACGCTTTGTTACATCTTTTGCCAGATGGCCATCCTGTAAGCTGAAGTTCAAAGATGGAATATATCGTAATCATGTCATCTTTAATATGAACAGAAACCTAGGGACCATATCATTCTCACTGATCTCCACTCTGTTATGCAAATTGATGTGTTACGATATGCTCAAGATAATCCTGCTTTAGATCTATTAATGCAGTATGCCAGGAGCTATTGGTTGTTTGAAAGATTGTGGAGATCAAGTTGATCGAGTACTTACACTTAGCAGTGACTTCCTTAGTGAGTCATTTCAATCTGTTTCTATAAGAAAAAGTTTAAGTATGTATGTAAACACTGTCCTCAACAAACAATCCTCATTATCTTGTTATTGGAGATGATCAATTATCTAGTGTACCGATCTGTTGTGGAAAAAAATCCATCATATCATAAACCGAGTGTTGAAGAAGCAGTTTGGTTTAAAAGAGAGATAATACAAGAACAGGTATGTACACATCATATCTCATAATTTGTAGTATTATATGTAATTAATTATAGAGTGTGAGTTCAATTTCTACTGGACTAGGTCATGAAGTCTCAACTCAAGGTAGGATTTACATACCATTATAATGAAAATTTGATAAAAATTATTTTAATTCTAGTATACTATTTCACAGGATAAAGTTTAGTGATTTATGAAATTAACTTCCATTTGATGTATGCTCTGACTTTACAGATTGATTTTTAACCATATCTTTGCTATACTGCTATAATTGTTTGATATCATTGGATTCCTCTCATTCTTGTGGGTGTTATAATAACGTTCATTAAGGATTGATGTTTTTAAGTATTCTTTTGACAAAGTCATATGTATAATCACTCATAAGGAATAACTCCATCTGCAAAGTCAAAACCAAGGGATATAGTTATTAGGAAATACATCTATTACTTTGCATATACTGGTAAAAAATGTTTGTCAAATTTTCAAATCAAAACCTTATAACAGGATTTTTCCCACAGTACTAGACAACATAAAATTATAATATCATTTGTCATATGTCACATTAACATTTGTTTGTTTTTGCAGATCTAGATTGTTCATTATTAACAATAGTTATATGATGATATACAAAAATCAACTATTCATGTTGCATTTAATGACTTATTTCAATACCTACTCACTTTTCTTACTGTTAAGTTGGTATATGATAGTGATGTATAAAGACTAAAAGTCAATTACATTCCTTGTACCTGATTATTTGAAATCCTTTCAAAAATTAAAGGATTAAGTGCTGTATACTTGATATGTACTAACAGGACAATAACTGAGAATATGTATTTATAATTTAGTGATTATTGAGATAGATTTAAAGTAAGCCAGTAGCAATTTACTTGTGATGAATCAGACTTGGTTAAAGAAGGGGAACCATAAGTCCATACATTATAAGTGGTTGATGTCTCCATGTCACTTCCATTAGATACCAGATACAGGATTATATGGATAAACGTTTCCAGAATAGTTTTACAGTTTCCAGCTAAGTAACATTGTAGCTTGAATACTTGGTAATATGATGACACACCCACAATTAATGTTAGCTGTCTCTCTATCTGATACATGTATCCCATTATCAATAACATAATTATATTTGTTTTATTATTTAAAAAAAGAGTTATATATCAATATTAACATGTACTTTATTTAATTTCATATTAGTATATAGCTGAAGGAGGTATCTATGCATCTGCTTTACCAGATGAACTCTTAGATCAACAACCTCCCTATTAACATATCATGTTAATTATATTATGTACTTATTCAGGGAAAGAACCAAGAAAAATTGATCTCCAGCCCATCCTTGGTGATGTGAAAGAAGCAGCCAGCAAGTCATCCCCAACAAAGCATACCAAAGTTGGTCTTAAATTGTATTATTTTATTATGTATAATCTCATAGGGTCTGAAAATTCAGAACTAACTGTTAGTGACACTACTACTGTAGTAAAGACTAAGTTGGGTGAGATGTCTTACTTAAGTAGTGAAATTCAATATTAATTTCAATATAATGTCTTATTATTAAGCTATAGGGACAGGTCTGAAAAACTTTCCATTGCTTTCCTACTATATTGCTTTCAAATAACTATTACAGTCACTTGATAGACTTATTTAGGCACCTTCTTACTATTACAGAGTCTTGAGTATAGAGTATTGATCTATAAAGTTTACAGAATAGTTGTTCCTTACAAACCTTAACATCAACTTTTTGTTCATCTGTAGAAATTATCTATAATTCATTATTCATCAACAAATATTATCATTAAAATTATTACTGAGCATATGCATTACACATAGTGGATATGTATTTAAACCCTAAACCCTAGACAACTCTAACCCTAAAACTCTAAATGTCCATTCTTAGTAGCCTTAAAGAAATGTCACTTGCAAAACATTATTGTCAAATGCACACCATTACAGTTAACTGATGTCATTTCTCTATCCATGGTTTTGTACATTGAAGCCATACATGGAATATGCCATTAAGTACAATTTGATTGGTCAAATGAAGAGTTGCTTAGTAACACGATTAACAGTACTTGTGTACTATTGGATTTGTATTATGATGTTGGTATTTAGAATATTATATATATGTCTATATTTTTAAGATTATTACTCTAATATTAAAAATGTCAGATAAAATTGTTGTATCTCCTTCATTAGAGATACTTTTAAATCAACAACCAGACTTGAATGAAGTAACCACTGAGTTTGCTCGAACTGCTGAGTGGTATCATTTGGGTGTAAAACAAGGACTGGATGTTGTGGATCTGGATGGATGTACTGACTTAGCACATATGTATCGATTATGGATTCAACAAAAGCTGAAAATGCAACTAGGAGGAATTTTGTTAATTGCTTTAAAAGCTATAAGACAGAATAATGTGGCATGTCAATACAAAAAATCATTTAAAAAGATTTTTGGTTAGTTTTTTATAATAGTTAACATAATTTTACCTTGCCATGCCTGTGGTTTTAACACCATCTCTTTATTTTGCACAAATGAATATGTTATTTATATATTATAAAGGATTGTCTTCACTCAGATAATCCTGTTGCCTATTTTATTCTATGCAGTGGTAGCCTGTAATAAAATCACTTAGTGTAATTCAGCAACTACTGTGACAAAGGTTCCTTCTGTACATTAGTACTTATCAGTTATTATAGTATTTTTTGTTATGATTAATGAATTATGGAATTAATAATATTATTGTAAAAATCTACAAATAACTACTATCACTGATATTTGTAGTTAAGAATGTAAATCATTTTGTATAGGGAGAAGAAAATGAAGGTACTCAAGAGACTACAATTGATGTTACTAATTTACACATAATAGAACCAAATAGTAAGTATGTAGACATTATTTACTTAGTCTGTTCTTGGCCATAAATCTTAAATGATTGACTGTTAGAAGTAATTTAATGACACTATACTATATCTTTAATCACTAAAATGTCATCTTATAAACAAGATTTATAGTTCATAGTTTTTTGAATGGTTTATTATTTAATTTTTATTTTTACATTTTTGTAGTGTCTCACAAAGAAGGAGCGACTGCTAACTAAAGTAGTATTTCTTGAAGTTGTTACAAAATCTCCAATGAACTAGCTTTGTTAAATCCAAATATTTGACCTCTTTACACATAGAATAACTTAGAATATTATTATTTGATGCTTTGTTACATTGCTGCCCCCTTGATTTCTAGATAATTTTATTAATAATTTTGCCACTTTGTTTAAATAAAACATGTTATTTAAAACTGAACATTTACAGCAGGGGAAGGTGTACAACTACAAGATCAATAATTGTTGGTTTTGGCTACTTCATCCACTTTAATTGTATTATACAAACTCAATTGCAAGATGACTCTTGGAAATATACCTTTCCTTTATATAATTTGTATTAAGGAATAATTACACATGCTAGAACTGCAGAGTGGACACTGTTGGATGTCCAACTAGAACTATCTGATGTAGATTTAGCTGGATGTAATGACTGTACCATGATGTATCAGTTATGGATACAAGAGAAAGCTGAAAATGCACAAGGAGGATTACTAACTGGTTTAAGAGCTATTAAACAGAATGATTGTAGCAAGAAAGTACGAAGATCATCTGAAAACAATGGTTAGTTTGATGCTCATTCACTGACATTGTTATGTTATTCTTGTTATTGTGCTGAAGAAGCAGTTTGGTTTAAAAAGAGAGATATAAATAAGAACAAGCTTAATTATGTACACATCATATCTCATAATTTGTAGTATTATATGTAATTAATATAGAGTGTGAGTTCAATTGCTACTGGACTAGGTCATGAAGTTTTCAACTCAAGATCGGATTTACATTCCATTATAATAAAGTTTTGATTAAAATTATTTTAATATCTAGTATACTATTTCACAGGATAAAGTTTAGTGATTCATGAAATTAAACTTTATTTGATGTAAATTACTTTACAAATTCATTAATTGTGGATATCCATTGGATTCCTCTCATTCTTTGGTCTTATACTAGCATTCATGAAAGGACTGACATTCTCTAATTATTCTTTTAACAACCCTCTACACTGTAAAAATTGATTAGTTAATTTAACCAATACATGGTTATGTGGGTTGCATATGTAAAAGTAACCTTAATACTACTTTGATTACTAATGTACTATGAAATTATTGGTTATGTAGCTACATAAACAGTAGGACATTAGTAATGAAAACAGTATTATGCCTACTTTTCTAACAAAAAATAAGTTTGTAATTGCAACCTGTATAACCAAATAATGGTTAAATTAACCAATATTTTTTACAGTGTACATAATTTCATGTGTAAGCTCTATCATAAGGAATCACTTCCATCTTCAAAGTCAAACAGAAGGGAGTATAGTATTAGGAAGTAAATGCATTAGCTGATGATATGCTGGTACAGAAAAATCGTCAAATTATCAAATAAACCTTATAACAGAATTTTTGCTACTTGATTAGACAGCACGATTATGATTCAATTTGTCATTTGTTGAATTAACATTACCTCATTTTTACTAATCTACTAACAGTTTCACAAAAATTCAATTATTCATGTTACTCTAAACACTTTTCTTAATATTCTTAATTATATGACAGTGGGATATAAGTAGTAAAAGTCAATTATAGTCATTGCATTTCATAAATATATGTCCTCATTTTCTTATCCTTTCTAAAATGTGTGAAAGAACATGATATTAAGTATCATATCCATGATATATACCAACAGGACAGAAGCATGTATTATGATTTTGGATGGTCTGGTGTTGACTAGGTCAGGAATGTTCTACAGATGGTGGTATGCAATACTACCCACATGTGTACTGTGAAATTATTAAGCATGGTAAGGTGATTTTTGTTAGCTTACAACATCTAAAACCATAAACCCTAAACCAAGTGTGTCAATGTCTTTAACTTTAGTTTAGTTATCCCTATGTAATGAATTTTTCAGTTATTTGCTTGTGTTAATTATTATTGGTTAACTTAGCTTTTACATTAATCATTTAGAATTTAAAGTTTTAAGAATTTGTTATATTGTAGTTAGTAAATTTGATCATATAATCATCCATACAATTGTACTTGATAACACATTTCATATGCAGGTTCCAAGAGTACTTCTTTGACTGATTGTGATGCAGCTTGGAAAGTTCTAGTTCAATGTACGGACATTATTGTTGGGTCAACCATTGATCCCATTGGTCCAGCAAGAGAAAACTGTCTTCAGAACTGTCATTTCCAAGGATGTTTACAAGAGAGTCAAAAGACAAGGCTTGTAAGGATAACAGAACAGGAACGTTGTAATTAGTACATGGATATCATGTCAATGTATATATATATCTGTTACTTTTTTATTGTAAATACTTTGTACGAGATAAAAGAATATTAGAATTTCAAAGCATTTAATAAATTATTATTAGTGAGATAAGACTGGAATATAGTATGATTTATGGAACATATAAAGTTAAGATGACAAATTAATATAGCATTATAACATATAGTAATAATATTAATTTAATATAACATAATTATAGTATTAATTACATATACTGGTGATTAACTTGATAAGCACTGATTTGCAATCATATTTTTAACTAGTTTCTTTAATAATCTGTGGCAAGTGATTTCTTGGAAGTCTAGACTCTGTAGAAAAACAGCAAATAATATGATTTAAAATTGTTGAAGAAATGTTTGGGCTCTTTATTTATGTATTATCACAATGTTTGATAAGTAAGAACAAGTCAATGAAAACAATGACAATAAGAACATAGATCCTATTATTATTATTACTACTACTATATACTACTACTACTGATACTACTGCTGCTGTGTACCAGATAATTCTAACAACAAAATAAACTTGTGACTAAAATATTACTTACCACATAAAGTGTCATTGTGTATAGTCAAATATTCAGATACTAGTCCATTTCTTGTCAGAGACAATTTCCAAGTTATAGTATAACATGTGCTGGTAACAAAATACAAATAATTAAAATACATTATAATTATCATTAAATTTATATGATTTATATAAATATATAACAACAACCTTTACTGCATGCTTTTATTCTTCACATTAACTGTACTGATATTGTCTTCTTCACAGATTACAACTTCTGGGACTTTGCTGCAAGAAAAACAAATTAATTTCAATAGAGTATTGAAGTCATTACTAACATCAAACATATGTTACTATTATTACATTAAGATAATCCATATATGTACTATACATATGTGTGTACCTTAATGTGACATTAGAGTCTGTTGTCTTTCAAAGACATGAAGTACATATGTTGAGAAGGTTTGATATAAGTCCATCAAGTCACATGATCCACAAATCCTATCATACAAAATAACTTGAATATCGAGCAATGATATTTTTATATATGAAAATAAGTAAAATATAGGAAAATAAGATAAAAGACAATATAGTATGAATACAATTATTGAAGTTCTAATGAAGAACATTTTGTAGTATATACCATTGAATAAAATTTTAGAGTTCAGTAGACATTGTTTGGTCAACTTCAATATGAAGGTCAACAATTTTAGTTAGTTTTAGGATTAGCCTCTTTACAATTGAATAAGGAAAACATAGTTGGTATTATGTAGATTACATTTACAAATACAAATTCAGTCTATTATTAAAACAATCCAATAACTAATCATACCATTTCCCTACATCAAGTAACCAAAACATATATTAAAATACATGATGATTTACTAGCTCTTCAATTGTAGTGTAAGTAGTTTGGAAGAGTAATCCATGAATAATTCCTTTATGTCTATGAACTCTCCATAATTGTGTACCATCTATAAATAAGAAATATTAATGATCAATAATATCATTATATGATTAAAACAACATCTATAAACATTACATTGATATATACACATATAGTACTGATCAAACATTGCTCATACAATATTATATATTTACCTTTTCTAATAGTTTCACTTGAAGTTGATAAAAACTCTAGACCAGTTAAAGCTTTATTAAGTTCAATCTATGTTAGTAATCACTTAAAATGAGATTAAGCATTAAATACACACCATGAATGTATGATTATTTCAACTTAATACCTTCAATGACATTTATTTCTATCATGACATGGAAGTAGACATTGTATATATGTTATAAAACTTCGAGCCTGTTCTTTGTTTTAGCAGTTTCTTATGATTAACAAATGAAACACTTCTAATGTCAAGATTATAAATATCTACAAAGACTTTTGTAATAATGATCATAACATATCAAAAGAACTCGATCAATTATTAACGCAGTTAAAGAACACAGCATTGTACATAGCCATGCTAATGGTCAAAATTATCACTTACAATTACCTCCATTTAAGTTTCTTAATTGGTAAACTTGGCAGTTTCAAATACAGATATGTTATTATCTGAAGTGGAGTGTGGCTCTAATAGAAGTTGTTTGAAAATATAATGATATGCAAGTAAATTAAAAATGTGTTATTTGGGGCTGAGCTAATTCAAAAACCTCATTAGCTGTTACAAAAAACAGAAATTATTTTTAACTATGTTGTAATAACTTTTTTGACTATAATTCAACACAACAATAAATATCTTTTAAACAATAGTACAAAATCAATTAAGTACAAACCGAGCACAATAATTCTTCACTATATAGATGGTTAGTCTGACAATAACTAAGTACTCACTTAAATAGATACACTATGTAAACAACATTACATCATAATGACAAAACATAAATAAACAATACAGCCATAGTTACTATATATGTTATATAATTTATATTATTATACAGTATACATTGTATATAACTTACCAGTGCCTGGTCAATAATATTATGAGAAAAAGAACTCCATATTGTCTGTTGAAGTTTCTCTGTCATTATAATGTTATATTTGTAGTTTATTCCATTAGTAGAGTATATCAGATAAAAAATGAAAATGAAAGTACCTAGTATACAATAACAATACAATCACATTAATAACTTAACCTCTTTACAGTACAAAGTATAATGACATCATCTATGATCTATAGAGGAACTATACTACACAATATTACTTACATAAGCCATAAATTTATTGATATGATCATAATATCCATAACACATCCAAGTACCATTGTGTGTCCCTCCATGAAATGTTTCTATCGTTTTAAGAGATGAAACCACACAACTAAAATGAGAGGAAATAAAAGATGTTGCGTAAAATTTATACTAACACTACCCAACCATCTGTCCATCCATTCATTCGTCTTACTTGATATAGTTCTAACATCATTTGTAATTGATCAGCTAAACCTGAGAGAAATAATGTAGGTGCTCTAATATGACGTATTTCATGATAACTCAAAAACTATAAGAGAACAATAAAATTAACATATCTTTATTCATTTTATTCTTATAAAAGAATGAGGTAATGAACTAGCCACCTGGTACCATAAGTTGAGCTATATGTGGTATACTAGTAAATGTATTCTCTACTATAATGCTAAGACCCTAAGAGAGAAGAAAGAGATACTGATATAATTATAATAAGTCATTCATTGATTCATCAATTGGTGTATCTATCCATCCATTTATCTACCTATTCATCCATCTATTCATAACATATTCATCACAACATAACAGAGATGCTGCCTAGATAACTTTGCTACAGGGTCATCTAGTCATCAACCAAATAACAGACATATTGTTGCTTAACCAATTGTGCTATGGTGACAAACATAGTGTTGCTAATTTGTATGGATTATGTAGTCATTAGATTTGAGGACTCCATAATAAAATTGGTTTCAAAATTGCTGATATTATAAGGAAATTAAACAGTGGTTATTAATTAAATATCTGGTATACATATAGGACTAGTCTGTACATGACACATAATATTAATTATTTATAGTTATGATAATTACATTAAATTGTATTGTTTCTATAAACTTTTTTTCAATATGTATATAAATCTAAATTAGGAGGAGTTTCTATACAGACTGTTGTTTAGATCATACTGACAAAAATATTATGGCTGCTAGACAGATAGACAACGTACTAACAGATAGAACATGTGTCTTATTGTGCTTCACTATCAGTTTATTTTTCAGGATCTTATCATGTATGATTATATAGTAATAAAGTAAATGAACTGAGCATGCTCAGTTTAACATTTGCTTTAATTTAATGGCGCCAATTTTAGAGAATTGAGCATGCTCAAACCGCTTTAGTGGAGGCAATTTTTAGTTGTAAAAGACTTTACTACTTTTTTGCTAGACTGCCTCATTTCTTCAAGACAACTACGCCAATTGGATGGGTGCTTCTGAGGGCCGACATCGTTTAAAAGAAGAAAAGCATAACTGCTGCTGCTGTCTACAGTTCGTCACCTCCAGTCAAGATACCTAAGTCCTTGCTCACCTCTCATGTAGAAAAAACACAGTCAAGCCGAGGCCGACCGACAAAGAAAATGTGCTTTTGTTGCAGCATATAAAAGAGAAAGTAGTCAGGTCAGAGTAAACGTAGAACCATGTGTGGTACATAGAAAGCTCTAGCCCTGAGCTTTTCAAACCTCAGAACCCAAGATTGTTTTGTCATTTCACATATATATACCAGCCTCTTCTAACTACTTAAATGACTTTGGAGACCTTTGACGTCTTTTGGCAAACATACCTCTATCTATATTAGCTAGATGTTAGAAAAAAAATAAAAAAAAAAAAAGTTCTAGTTCTAGCTCAGTTTAAGTCAAGCCTTAGTTGACCAAAAGTGGTAATTTTTATACTTAAGAATCTTGTGTATTAGAAGACTGTCATCGTTTAAATACATTACCTAAAAGAACTGAAATGCCACACAGCGTTGGTTGACTATAAGCATGGAGCTGAGTAGTTGGATCTCATTGTGAGAACAAATATTTGGAAGCTGCCAAGTGGCTCACTAGCAACATCTGTCACTCCTCAAACAGTTGTAAGCAGTTCTCTCTGGATGTCTGTATTAGAGAGGCTTTATAATGCTCACTACTTAATATATATATGTACAGCTGCTTAAAACTAATGCTAACTATTTGAACAGTTCTGACATAGCATGCTACTTGTTCTCTTGGTTGTAGTTCTTAAACAGTCTAGTTAATGGGAATCGTCTTGTCAACTATAATGACTAGTATAGCCTCTCTGTTGGTACATGAACTCTGTGGGTCCAAGAAGTCTAATTTTAGAACATACCTCACAACCCTCCTGTATGTTCTTGTTGTAATTTACAATAGTATAACTCTACAGTGTTGTAATAGTCATGGTACTATTGTTTATGCTAAACCTTTGATAATAATTTAAATTCCCCTTAATTTACTCAATTAAATTTTCTCTTAATCCACAAAATTATGGCTATACTTGTGTAGCATTCATATCTTGATTGCACTTCATGTTGTAGTGATCACTGATAGAAATATGACCCATATCTTGTACTATTTAGTTGCTAAAACCTCAGGTCATATATTGTATTATTATTATTTAGAAAACTATATCACATATTCACTTTGTAATATCTAGTGGTCAAATGCCCTATTATACTAGTTCAGTAACCATTATCCTATGTTTTTATTATGTTATAAAGCATTCCATTCATGATATTCCACTCTTGTGATCAACATGTACAGCCTATAACATGCATATAATCAACATGTACCACCATCTAATAGTATCTTTCATATCCTTTGTAGATCATACATTACACACACCCTTTGTTAGTCCCCTCACACTACAACACTACATATACCAACTCTCTTATGAGCTTAAAACAAGTACATTTAGATATTATACTTGGAACTTAATTTCATTTTTAATTCATTACATTCAGATACTCATATAATCTATGTATTTATCACATGTTACATGACAATGTATTATGCTTTCTATAACAGTAAATACGGCCACTCTTGTTGTCCTTTTATAGCATCCCAAAACCATACATTATATTAATATTTATCCTACATATACAAAATCGTTAGTACCCAAAACAGCCCTGTGACATGTATTAATATGATATCCTATGATACACCTAGCCCTATAACCTACACATATATTAACCTTTGACATATTTATAAAAACATCTTATTACAATACCACACTGAACCTACCTGTGACATTTTTTTTTTTTTTTTTTTTTTTTTTTTTTTTTTACATGTTAGCTAACAATTGACATAACTACACAACATCTTATTACCCATACCATGCTGACATGTATCCCTATAACATACACATATACTAACCTTTCGACATATTATACACAAACGTCTTATACCCATACCCACACTGAGATACCTATCTCTGTGACATAACACATATACTACTAACATATGACATATTTATATACCCAGTCCGATGATATAACCTTATCCTGTAACATACACATATACAAACATTTGACATATTTATACCAAACATCTTATAACTGTACTATGATCATGACCTATCTTGTAACATACACATGTACTAACTTTTGACATATTTATTACAAAACATCTTATTATTAACATCACATATTGTAATCATGATTTATTACCCATACTACATAATGTCTTATATACAGCATAGACTTGTGACAACTATATGATACATTTAACCCTGTCACATGTTCTCATCACATAATGTTCTATATATGTTATAACAATTGTCATCCAACAGTATCTTGTTACACATACCACAAAATGTCCTATTATACATAATCTAATACATACAAACATCTCAATACCCAACCTCATAATACAATACAATCTAGTCCTGTGACATGTACATTAATACCAACATATAATGTCTTGTATTGCAATTGCATACAACCTAGCCCTGTGACATGTACATATAAAGCTCTCATACCCAATACATAAACTATCTCCTATGTAGTCTCTCTAATTATTTGGTGTATATATTTTTTGCATAAATTCTATTATCTAACAACTTTTTTGTACCTCATACAACTAAAAATCATATACTTTTGTAAATTTTTTTCATGTTAAATCTACTAATGTCTACAATTCACTGGTACTTTTGTTAAAGTCTTGTTATTCATTTGTCACATTAGATTCTCGCATTACTTTGTTTTTATTTATAAAATTGTCAGTTTTATGATTCCAAAGAATAGTTCTAGTGTGCATTTCCAGTTAGAATCTGTGCTATATAATATTTTTATCTAGTTATCCTTTCGGTTACCTGTTTGTGTTAACATCTCCTAAAACGGTTGTGAGAAGTGTTTCTTTATTAGTGTTTGATCTAGTAATACCTCTCTGTGTTTCTGTCTATTATTATCATTATCTCTTTTAGGGTGTTCTTGTCTTATGTGTGTAACAATGTTATTCTCATTGATTTTTGTTTCTTTCAAGATTATAGCTTCCTGTGTATGATTCTGTTGTCACTATTGTACATTATCGGACTTAGTGTTTAATGATCACAGACCTGTTTGTGATCCCTCGACACCATTCTACTGGTGACTTGTGTACAAACTCTGTAATGGTAACTTTTATTTTGGCTACAATCTCCTATAACTTTTACAATTGGTGGTCAGTATTAGCTCTTGTACAATATTATCATACACTCAATCTCTTATAACACTGGTTAACACGTGTTGTTTATATTGTTTTCAACTTCTGTTATATCAGGCATTGCTGGATTATTGTCTATCAATTAGTTTGTAGTGTTCTAATTGATTATCTTATATTTCTCATTGTCTTATGTGTATGATCACCCACTGTTCCTTGTACTGTAAACTATCTACATTCTCTTGTTGTCTTTTGTCTTGCTTAACTAGTTGCATATTCCATACATCGTGTATTTAATACTGGGTACTACAGCATTTATGTCAAAGATCTTTATTATCTACTAGTAAGATAGGTTTTATGCAATCCCAGATGCTTGAAAAAAGCAAGAAATCATATTCTCTGTTGTGAACTAATTTTTCATTTTAATAGTAAACTGTTATTGTACTAGTCTCCTGGAGTGTTTTGTAAACAATTTAAATGAACCTTTTTTTGGGCCTACTTGGATTAGACTGTCCTGTGATCTATTGGAGAAAGTGTTCTGCTGTCTTAGTACGCTTAATAGAAAGACCTGATAAATAAATGTTTTTTTTAACTATTTTTCTCTTAAAAATAGTAGATTAACGATTTTACACACCAACTGAGATGACTAGATCTAGTGTAATCCTATGTATACTATATGTAGGGTTATATATTGTTTTTATTACTAATGACTAACTACTTATTGTTCTGTAATATAATGATCTAATTTTCTAATTGTTTGAGTTTGTATTAATCTATAATTTAGAACACAAACAAATCCTGTTACATTTAGTATGTCTATTTCTAACAACTCCTAAGTGATCACTGACATTTGTTGTTAATATGCCTACTGAGTTATTTTACAATTGTTTACTGAATGAACTGTAAGTTTATATGGCACACATAAGGTTAGACAACAATTCTTTTTAGTAGGTCTATTATACTACCGAGTGATGAATTGTTAAAATACCTTATTGTAACGTGCTTATAACTTATTTAATTGTCTACTGAACTCTTTTGTTCTATAATAAGAGTTGAACGTTAAAGTCCCCCCTGGTTGAATGATATGATCTCATTTACTGATTACTATTGTAAAGATAGGTTTATTATAATGTTTATGTAACTGAACGTAAGTGTGATCTATTATTAATTTAGACTTACAAGCTGGTGCTAAACATTAGACTACTTAGAATAGATTGTTACTGATCTATTGGAGATTGGGTTTCTGCTGCAGGGTTAATGAATTTTTAACTATTTTTCACATTTCATGCACAACTTGAGATTATCTAGATCTAGTAATGTCCTAATTTACTATATGTAGTATATTTATATTTATTACGAAATTTTACGCAACTCTTTAATTGGTTTTAGTATAATGTATAAATGTTCTAAAGTTGTGAGTTATGTATTAACTATATTAATAGAACAAAACAAATTCTCTGTTACATTTAGTAGTCGTTAAAAAACTATTTATACACTAATAAGAATGAAGCTGATGTACATTTGTTATACACCTACTGTTACATTAATATATTAATACTATAATTGTTTATTGACAGATAATGCTCCACTGTTTAGTCCTGGATTGTGATGATCTGATCTCCATTTGACTGATTACTATTGTAAGCTTATTAGGTTATAATTATTGACAGACAGTTCTGAACTCAAAACTTGTGTTGTTAAGTTTTAAAGGGACTTTGATATACTATATAACTATACATAATGCTTAAATGTTCTCTAATAACACTGCTGTAATTGTTTTATATCATTAATTTGAAACCTTACAATGTTGTGCAACCTATTTGCTTTAATTTTATAGATAGAAATGGAATGGAAATGATCTAGTGAGGGTCTCTAATCACTATTTAAATGTCAAGATGAGCTTTTATACGTCTTATTCATGTTCTATTCTGTAGTTGATGTCTAGGTGAGTACTGGGAAAAGATGAGGGCTGTAATTGTAATATCGACTGTGCTCTAGTCCATATATTACTGACGCCTTTATTGCTATAGTAGATTTATGATCTAGATCTCATTAACTGAGCCTCTTCGTAAGTTATTTCTGTAATAATAATATAAACAGCCCCTTATAATAAACAGTCCTAATCAGATAGCAGTCCATAATATGTACAGTCCTACATAATATGACGTCTTAATAATATAGGACAGTCCTAATAATATGCAATCCTAAAATATGGACAATCCTAAATAATATGACAGTTCCATAAATAGGACAGTCCTAATACAAAAGTCTAATAATCTGGCCAGTCCTTTGTACTAACATGTGTTTTCATTTTTTAGGGAATTTGATCTATTTAGAGAGTGTACATAAATCTTCTCTGATAGTTTATCACCTGTAACGTCTGATCTATTATTAATTTGACAATCATGTACTATTTGCCTTGAATTAATCAGTAAGATATTGATAACTGGATGGAGATGATCTTGTGCGTTTCTCTGATCACTACTATATGTAAGATTGATCTTGCAATGGCCTCTTTGATTACACTTTAATCATTTATTCTCTAGTTGATGTTCTACTTGCCAGTCTCCTTTATAACGGCTGTTAATGAGGTTGTGTATCACTAATACATTTACTATTCTACTCCATACCCCACTATATACTATGATTTTTGTTTCTTTAGTAAGATTTATCTTAACAACTCAACCACTGGTTTATTAATAACTTCCCGGTTTTGTCTTGAGGATCTGTAGAATATTAGACATGAGATTACTGTGTGTGGTTACAGCTGGAATCTTGAGGTTGAGATGTGATCTTAAATTTGTCAAATAATCATTTTTTATTTAGAGGTTGATCGATTGGGTGATTCATAATTTAAATTGTAGGTACTTAATTAGGTCTCGAGTGCATCAATAGGTGGATTTGGATATGAAACATTACAGTGTCTACAATTATTGTCTTTGCATCTACTTTTCTAAATATAATTATACTCCCTGGTCTTGTCTGTCATCTTGTCTTTTGTGTAGCTTTTTGTTTTTTTTTTTTTTCCTTTCTCTTTTTGATATATAATATCAAAATAACAGTTGAGCGTTCATCTTGATATTAAACCGGATGGTATTCTGGCCATACCCCATATGTCAACTTGTAACTCTCTTGTTTTTCATCTTTCAAATTTTTCTCTCTGTGTGTGTCATCATAATCAGAATACTATTTTGTGTTCTGCCTGGGAGGTTTTATATCTGTGTTGTTGTTATATTATAATATAAATATTAATCCATTTTTTGGATATTAGTTTTTTCTGTTTTCTATTCAGACCTCCTCCTATGCACTTTGATTTAGCCCTTTTTGTCATACTTGTGTCTGTCTGGATATTTGAATTAGTAACACCTT
Organism: Gigantopelta aegis; assembly: GCF_016097555.1. NCBI lineage: Eukaryota > Metazoa > Mollusca > Gastropoda > Neomphalida > Peltospiridae > Gigantopelta > Gigantopelta aegis. The sequence goes on from NW_024532995.1 coordinate 45,553, forward strand.
TTTCATTTATTGTTTCCCTTGTGGGGTTTATAATCGGAATGTTAAGCCTCTGTTGTATAGTCCCAGAAATATTAACCATTTGTGTCTGTCATATAAATTTCTATTGTTAACCGCTCTTTGGGTCTTAATTTAAATCGAAATTGTCACCCGCCCTATTGTTTTTTGTGGTAGAATTCGATCGATGATTTTAACTGGCTGTCTGTTGCATTCATGAAATAGTAACTATCTGTGGTATCAATACCTTATTGTTAACACCCTTGTTGTGTTATCACATGATCCCCAAATCCCAAATTGTCAACCCATGTGTTGTTTTTATAACTTGATCCTGACTTGTTAATCCTCTGTGTCTGTCATATTTTTTCCTCGACTTATTCAGTGAAAATGTTTTAATGTTGTCATTTTAGTCAACTCATACCCTGTCTTTTTTTTTTTTTTTCTCATTAAGCCTGTCGTATGTGCCGAAATTGAACCCTTGGTGTCAAATAGCCTACACCCCCTTGTGTGATATAACTGGACTACCCTAACTTGTTAACCTCTATCTGTAAGCCCTTGTGTAAAATAGAAAACCAGGGTGTGTGATTGTGGCACTCACAATTGGCTTACTTGGTTTACTCTAGCTACAGGATTTCTTGTTTCTCACTGGAATCTAAATATTTCTTGTTTTTTTCATTGACAGGAAGGATTTAGCGCAATGAACTTATTGTGTCAGAACACAGCTATACTTCATGTATTATGATACTGGACTCAACCTCCTAAACATTAAAATCACTGATCTCCATCTCCTAATATCAACTGATGCAACATCTCCTACCACATCATTTGATTGGAAGTAGTGGTTTCAACTGCATCTTGGAAAACCATTTACTGGTATCTAAATACTTTTAGGATTTTCTCCCCCCTTGTTTTTACTGGCCAGCTAGGAGTTTCATTTTTTGACTAATGCTATTAACATTTCCTTTTTTACCTCTCGAGACATAGATCTTATGACACTAAGATTTTACTGGGTTTTCGATTCCGACATGTTTCTGGTTTTTAACAGGAGAATTGCCAGGGTCTTGTAATTACCTTCTATCTGAGAAACAAACTACAGACACCTGCTATATAGCCAACCCAATATCATATTGAGGTGTTTGAAAAAATAATTTATATATCTCAAATGAAAAAGTAAAACTTAAGATTCTTTGAAAAAAAGCAAGAATAATTGGTATTCAAGTTTTCGATGGTTTCGATTTATTGTAGGACTGTTATTTTAAGTTTTTTTCCCTTGCCCTTTGGACCGATGTTTTTTTTGAATATCATAAGTTTAAATTGATGTATTATATGTTTTGGCGCTACCTGGGATTAGAACGGCTTGCTGCTTTATTGGCAATCGTTGTTTCTGCTGCTAGTAAGTTAATAGAAAGACATGCTAAATAAATGTTTTACTATGTTTCTCTCTTAAAAAAATATTATAGTTAATGATTCTAATTCCCATACTTGATGAAGATCTTATGATCTAGTGGTAGTCCTATGGATGATACTTATTTATGTAAAGTCAGAGTTGTTTATTGGTATTTTGTTGCTAATTTTTTACCCCCTAAACCTACTTATCGTCTTTTGTCAGTCTAAGACCCCCTACTAATGTTCCTAACCCGTGTTTGTGAGTGAATATTATTACAATATATTTAGGGATTATCATTAAACATATTTTTATTTTCTGTTTTATAATTTAGTATTTTAGGTCTTATTTATAACTATAAGAGAAGATCTAAGGACATTTGTTGTTGAATATCCTACTGTAAGTCATTTATTAATAGTTACACTGTTTACTGACCCAGAGGACTTTCTACTTTCCCCCCCCATGATTTTTTTTTTTTTTTTTTCTTTCGGTGCTAAATTGGTAAGTTCACACTGTTTGTGATGACGATGATCTCACAACTTAACTGACTGAATATGTAAGTTAATCTCTGTTATAATAATATCGGACCAGTTTTGCACTAAACATTAGTATTATTTTTTAGATGGGTTTGATTTAGTATAGTGGGTACATAATATTGGAAATTAACTGACAGCTTAGACTGATGTTTGAATCTATTATTAATTTAAACAATTTTGTACTAAACTACTTGCCTTAAGTTTATACGGAGACATATTGATGATTGGGACAGAGTGTGATCTACTTGCAGCTCTGCAAATGTCTTAATTCTATCAGGAGACATTGATAACTGGAATGAGATGATACTAGTGCAATTCTATGAAATCATAATCCTATGTAAGATTGATCTTATGCTATCTTTTTTTAATTTTTTCAGTGAAGCGTTTGTGATTTTTTGTTGTTGATGATCTAGTTGGTATCCCATTATAAATGTTTACTAGAGATATGATCACCTGGGTTGAAGAGGTGATTAGCTGTTCATATCTAGTATGAGATTTGTTCAGTACTAGAGCTGATTCTGTCAATAATATCCCTGATTACTCATGGCAATGAGTGATCATAAAAATCATAAATATAATTCAGAAGGACTGCAAAGAGAACTATTATTTTTTTGATTACTACAGTACTGACCCATGTGTTACTATGAATTGACTTAGACTGTATTAACTTCCATGACATGCTAACTGCTTTGTCCAGAATTACACACACTATTTAACCATATGACACACACCATTAGAATGACTTAATAAAGCAATGCTCTTCTCTTAATGATATTTTGTCTTTTCATCAAATCTCTGTTCATCTTCTAAAAAGACTCAACTGCTATCTTCAGATTATCTTATCCCAAAAATACCTCCATGCAGTTATTTGACTGCTCTAACATAAAGATAATCTCTCGATCTGATACCCTCTTGTCAATCTTATCTGTCCAATGTAGTTGGATCTTGGGTTTAGGTATCTTAAATTTGGCAATTCATTTATAGGTTTTTTGGGATTAATTTAATTGAGGCTTCCGTCTACATCAATAGGTGATTTGGGATTGAAAAACAGGTTTACACATTTTCTTCTCACTTTCTTTCTTTAATCCCGGTCTTTTTGTTCATCTTTGTTTTTGTAGGATATATAAATATCAATAACCGGTCCCCTTATTAACCTATTATATTCCTAATATTAATTATTCTTTTTCTCCTTAACCCTTTGTGTTCTAATAATCAGAAAATCCTTTGTGTCTGCCGGGATTTTTATATTTGTTTTGTTTTAACTAAAAATTTAATCCCTTTTTTGATTATTTTTCTTCTGAATCAACCCCTATGCACTTTTATTTAGCCCTTTTGCACTTTCTGTCTAATATTTGAATTTTAACACTTTTTTTTTATTTTCCCTTGTGGGTTTAACTGACTTTTATCCTCTTTTGTTATCCCAAATAAACCCTTTTGTCTGTCATAAAAATTTTATTGTTAACCTCTTGGTTTAATTTAATCCAAATTGTCACTCCCTATGTGGTATAATGATCCATTTGTTAATGTCTGTCGTTCTTTCCTGAATTTACTATCTGTTTGTATAAAAATACCTTTATTTTAACCCCCTTGTGATGTTATCACTGAATCCGCAATTGTCAACCCCCCTATGTGTGGAATAACTTGATCCTGACTTGTTTAACACTCCCCCTGGGTCTGTCATATATTCCTGACTTATTCGTGGACCATATAATGTTTCATTAACCTATATCTGTCCTCATGAGCTGTATTATGAATCTTACCTTTTCAAATAGTAAACCCCTTGTGTGTTAAATATTGATTCTAAAAACTTGTTTAACCCCTCTCCTGTAACCCCTGTGTCCAATAGTAAACCCATTGTGGGATTTGTGGCATCTAAAATTTGGGCGTCACTTGGTTTACTTTCTAGACTACAGGATTTCTTGTTCTCTCACTGGAATCTAAATTATGTAGTGTTTTTATTTCATGTGAACAGACGGTTTTAGGCCATGACTTATTTGTCCAGACCACATCTATACCTTCATGTAGTATCGATACTGATCTCAACCTACTAAACAGTAATCCTGATCTTCATCTCCTAACTATCAACTTGATGCAACATTCCTACCACATCATTTTGATTGGCAATTTCTTGTTTCCAACCTGCATCTAGGAACATTACTGTATCTCCATAATTTTTATTGGATTTCGTGTTGTCTACTGGACAGATGAGAGTTTCTTTTTGTAATGCTATTACACATTTTCCTTCTTTACCTCTGGAGACATAGATCCTTATGACACTGAACGATTTTACTTGGTTTTGATTCAGACATTTTCTGGTTTTTAACGTGAGACTGCCAGCCTGTCCTTGTAAACCCTTCACTACTAGAACAAATCCAACCGACACCGTGCTTAAAGCAAGACCAAATCAGAAGAGGTTTTCAGAAAAAAATATCTCAATGAAAAGTTAAATCTAAGATCTTTGAAAAAAGCAAGGAAAATGGGTATTATCAATGTTTGTCTATTTTTCATTTATATGTAGGACTGTTATTTACTATGTCTACCTGAGAGCCTGATTGTAAACATTTAAAAACTGATACTGTTTTTTGGCTACTTGGATTAGAATGTTTGCTGACTATTGGAAAATTCAGGTGTTCTGCTGCTAGTAAGTTAATAGCAAAGACATGATAAAATAAATGTTTTACACTATTGTTCTCTTAAAAAATGATATATACTTATTCTGCACCAATTGAGACAGTCTAGATCTAGTTAGTCATAGGATATCCTACTATGTAGTCATATCTATTATTTGTTTGCTCTAATTTAATAGAACTATTTATGGTGTTGGTCAGTATAAGGATATACTGTTTCAATTGTTGTAGGAGTTATATATTAACAATACTGATGTAAACAAACCAAATTCTGTACATTGGTAAGGTCTATTTATAACTAATAAGAGACGATCTACTACATTTGTTGGTATATACTACTGTAACGTTAATTTTATTACATAGATCACATTGTTTCAGTGAAAGGACTTCTCATTTGATGATTAGGATGATACAGGTTAATGTCACACTGGTTGTGATGAAAATAATGATCTCCATTAACTGATAATACTGGGACGTTTATATACGTTTTATAATATATAGACATTTTTTGCACTAAACAATTTTAATTTTTTAGATGGGTTTTGATTTAGTATATGTTGTCCATAATATTGAGTTCACTGATAGCTTACTGTATGTTTTGATCCTATTATTACTTTACATTTTGTACTAAACTATTTCCTGTAATTTTATAGTGGACATATTGATCCGATGGACAGATGTTGATCTATTGCAGCTCTCAATTCTAATTCTATAAGGAGACATTGATACCTGGAATGAGATGATCTAGTGCAATTCTCTGATCATTAACTTATGTAAGATTGATCTTTACTGTACTTGTTTTAATTCTAGTAGATCGTTTTTATTCTGTAGTTGATGATCTAGTTGAGTATCCATTATAACTGTTTACTAGAGATAATGATCAACTGGTTGAGAGGGGCTTAGCTGTTCATTATTAGTATGAGATTGTTCAGTACTAGAGATGACGTCAATAATATCCTGATATCATGCAATAGTGATCATAAAATCCTAAATAGTATCAGAAGACTGCAAAGAGAACTATATTTTTTGATTAATACAGTATGACCATTTGTTACTATGAAATTGACTTAGATGTATTAACTTCCATTGAATGCTAACTGTTTGTCCAGAATTACACACACTATTAAACCAGAATGCCACACACCATTAGAATGACTTAATAAAGCAAGGTCTCTTCTTATGATGATTTTTTGTCTTTTCAATCAAATCATCTGTTTCATCTTCTAAGAAAGACCATCAAGTGCTATCTTCAGTTTATCTTTATCCCAATAAATACCTCTCATGCAGTTAGTTTTGAACTGCTCTAACATAAAAGATAATCTCTAGATCTGATACACTCTTGTTCAAATCATTATCTGTCAATGTAGTTGCTTTAATTTTATACTATATCTATTTATTGATAAGAAGTAACAAGGAGAGGAGAATGCAGGTATTATTTCATTATCTATGAATTCTGTCTTATCTTCCTTCAATACAAAACTCATAACCTACTCCCTCATATATACCTTGTTGAGTCAGAATTTTAAATAATTCACTATATCCCCAACTCTATCATAGCTCCGCAGAAATCTATGTCTACATTCAATTTTCTTCACATTTAGAAATTCCCATGTACTAGTATGGGACATTATAATTATATGGAATACTTAAATATAAACCTAAAGCACCCCTGGAGTAGTTTGGATCTATGTTATACTAGCGGCCTCCTTGATTCTCTCCACCTATATTCTGTGCAAAAGACTTTATCAGAAAATAGTTGAGACTTGGATCACTAACTTTAACATCTATACATATAACAAAAGGTAATACAAATATGACCACTACATATGATGAGTATGGTCTATTAGACAAACCTTTTTTAAAAGATCCATTAAGACACTCCCAGATTTACATGGTAATCTTATACTTTAATTTCGGAAGGTTTAAAGATCTCATGTCAAGGTAGTCCTTCAGCAATTGACCAAGAATAAGAGTATTCCAGAAACTGTGAAATAGTAATATGAATAATCATAATGGCAATTAATTACTTTATCATTTGTATAAAAGGTTATGTTAACAAAGTTTAAGGAACTTGAAGCTCAATAAAGGTAGTTTGGAATAATAATTATGTAAAAGTTATGAACTACAACATTATTACAAGAATGAGTTTTCAAATAATATAATATTTGGCTTAATGATGAGGTTTGGCAGCATTGTCTTTATCTGAAAATTAAAGCATGTCCTAGAATATAAATGTATATGTCTATGACAAATAAATGGAATAAAATAGATAGAGAGACAAGGACTACAGAAGGCAATAACGAACGTATTATTTTTCACTAATGTTTCAGCCCTGATGGGTCTTCTTCAGGTGTGTAACAAAATCATAAACAAAAAAGCTATAATCATATTATAGACCAACCATCTTTATAAATAATTATTTCTTATCAAACAGCTCTGTGCTTTGTCTCTACATTTTAGATAGTGCTCTGAACTCTGAAAAGCTAGGAGAGCTTCAGTTAATTTACTGATATTATTAATTGAGTCAACTATTGACCCCGTTGACCTGGCAAGGAACTATAATCAAAGGACATCATATCTGATATTTTTTACAAGAGAGTAAAAGACAAGGCCATTGGGGAAAGAAATAGATGTAATGTCTTGAAACAGTTTTGATGAAAAAAAGGATCATGGGAATTATGATGTTGGTATCTTCACTAAATTTGTCAATATTTTGAAAGAAGGATTACACCAAAATGTTTTAGCTGATAAGGATCATAGCCAAGGTATGTTATATGTCCATATTTGGTTCTTAGTGGACTGATCTATCTATATTTTCATTTACAATTATAGTTGAAATCTCTTCAGTAGTAGAACAACTTATTGTCTCAATAAAAACTAAGTAAATATTATGAATGCTGTTTTTTTTTTATGTAACGATATCTTTTATGATGATAATTTAGCATTCAATATTTTCATAAAGTTATAATAAGTGAGTCTAGGAAGAGTGGAAGTAGAACAAGTTGTACAACTTCACAACTCATAGCAAACATCCATGGAAGTCCAATAAAATAATAGATTATGTACTAAAATATTGGTATCAAATGGTACACATGTCTTATTTGATATGAATAGTAGTAGAAAAAAGATGTAATGTATTAAAAGGTTGTCCATTTCTCAACTAGCATTTCATCCATTTTAAGTTTTTATATGTTATAGACATTGTTTCAATGAATGTAATTGTAACTATTTGATGTGGTTAATAGACTAGTGTTAGAATAATATATTTCCTTAAATTTTGGATTTATTGGTAAGAATATTATAACACCAATATACACTCGTTACGATGCAGGACTATCTGTCACAACTTGTTAGGAGACAGTGAGTGTATCAGTGGACACTGTAAGGTGTGCAATGAATATAAAAAGAGGAAAGTCATGTGTTGTAATACCAGTATAACTGATGATACTGACAAGGAATGTCAGTTACTACGATCGTTTACATCTAAAGTTGAAAAGGTGACTAGCTAATATGATTTGTATCATTAATGTTGCATTGTGACAAGTAATGATAAATTTAATATGTAATATTCAGGAGTGGATGAGCATCCAACTGCCATTATATTTGTATTCTATTCATTGTCAAAACATATGGAAGCCAAAGGCGGCCATCCATTTCTACTTTGTAATTTATAATTCTACTTCGTAATTCATATTCTACTTTTTCCAAAATACTCCAATTCCAATTCTATTTTCTATCTTTCAATGGAATACTTAACAACTAAAATCCTATATCCCCACCCTAACTGGAAATGTGTCACTTCACTACATTCTAAGAGACAGCGCGGTGCTTTGCTTTACTTCATTGAGCTCAATCAAGAGAGAATGAGCACTGCAAGCTGTCTCTTAGAATGGAGCAAAGCGACATGTTCCAGTTAGGGTGGTAGTATAGGATTTAGTTGTTTAGTATTCCATTGAAAGATAGAAAATAGAATTGGAATGGAAGTATTTTTGGAAAAAGTAGAATATGAAATTACAAAGTAGAAATGGATGGCCACCTTCAGCTTCGGTTGAAACATAGTCAGGGATTATTCCAAATAAGTAAAATACACTTAAATACCATAAGTAATTTAAGTACTTGACTGAGCAATGGAATATTATTACAATCAGCAATGGCAAGTAAAACGAAAAAAACTAAGAAAGAAAAGCTATGTACATCGAGAAACGTAAGAATTGGACTTTGAGGTTGTGGAGGCTTTTGTCATTTAAAAGGTGGAAAACAGTTGAACAGCATATATGTCATTATTCAACAAGACGAGTTCTCTGCCACTGTCTAGAAGCTATTAAAATGCAAAATACTTAGCAGTTATGTCCATATATGAACATATGTTCTAAGCCTTGATTTGACAACAGTTGGTTAAGGTAATTAAATGCTCATCCATAATATGTAAGAACATTCTGTCATCCTTGGATTTATAAAGTGTTAATGATTTATCAAAGTGGTATAAATCATTCATGTACCAGTATATATTTCAAGGTTGTTATTTTTAACAGGTTCTATACTTCACTCAAAACAGGTGTATATTTAATTATCTTCTTGATCTATTAGCTGGCATTGAACATAAGGGATATGAATAGGATTAGCTTTAAGAGTACATAAAAACAATGCTTGAAGGCCTACTACAGTAGAAACATTACCCAAACAAAGTTACACTACTTAATGTATTAACTGTTGGATTAATCAGTGCACTACAGCAGTAAACATGGAACAGTAACCTTACTGCTGTAAAGATTTTCAAAGAGAGGACTCGAATTGCCCAAACGATTGAAGCATATGTTTTACAAGATGACTGTAACATATTAAGTGGATGTATTAATGCACCAGCTAAAGAGACACCATAATATAGAAAAGTATTATTAGATGATACATCTACATTTACAATACATATCATGCCAGAAGCACAGCCGTCATGGTTTATCTCTCTATATCATAATACTTTTACTACAACTTCTACTTCTTTATTTCCTTTTTCTCTAATGACAATCTCCTTGTCTGTTAATTTCATCTCTGCTTAGCAAACTGCCATAATTAATGTAAGTCACTATCAGATGATGTATTGTCATTATCAGTTTGTCATAGACCACAAAGGTGAACATCAGAAGACAGAGGTCCTAATCACTGTATGTGGTTCATCAAAAAAGCAGAGCTCATTGCAAAAGATCTGACAATGATTATTGGTACATGGCATAAGCTTGTTCTCAAGGTATTTAAAAATAACTCGGAGGGAGCCACACCAGTTATGCTATGTGGCCTCTTTGCCACAATTATGACAAACCCCACTTTTACAACAACATTTACCAACTTTGTGTTCTGTTTTACCACATCTGTAACAAGCTGGAGGGTTAGGTGTTGAGAGCTTATTTAAATCAGCTAAGGGACGGGCTTCAATCTAGGTCATGTCTCGGCCTTTTTCTCTGCCATTCTCATTGCCTTACGCTGTTTGCACAGACTTCTCAAATGTTAGATCTACTAGAGTGAGTAAATGTTGCTACATTTTGTGATCATGCAGTCCACATACAAACCAGTCGTAAAATGCCTCTGACAAGTGGCCCTCAAACTTGCATGTGCTGGCCAACTTCTTTACTTAGAACTGCTACAAAATCAGCTACTGACTGTGAGGATTGATGTTTACAGTTAGGAAACTTAAATCTCTCTGCTATGACTAGTGGCTGCTGTTTGAAAGTGCTGCTCTAAAACCTTCACTAGATCTTCAAAGGTTGCTTCTTGGGGTAAAGTCGGGGACATCAGGTCTCTCAATAATGAGTAATTCTTACTATCTATCAACGATAATTAGGACAGGTACCTATCTGGCAACTTTAATATCATTCAATTGATAAAATAACTGTATTCTTTCCATATAAGCCAATAAAGACTCTGTCTGGGGATCAAACTCACTAGGATGACCAATATTAGTCACTATCACACCTCGTCGCCTGTATTATGTCTCTTCTTGACTATAGACAATTTTCTTTATTGTGTACATAAAAACATCAACATGTCCACTGGCCAACTGTGGATGCGCAAATACATAAACATAAGATACACACATATTCAAACTTTCTTCCAGTGTTATTAGTGTACGGCATCTTGAAAAAGACTAAATGGCATGGTTTTGTATATGCTCTGAGCTATGGTGGAACTCGTTTGCTAGCACATAACATCTAACACAAGACTGTATGTTATATTCAGCTTTTGTTATTTGCATTTTATTGCCTTTGATAGTAAAATTAAAAAGAAGATGAATAGAATGATACAAAGAACCATGAAAAGTTTCTGTATGACTCACAAAATCTTAATGTCACACCCAAGATATGTTCCATAATTAAAATTCCACTAAACCACAATCATTCCCAACATGAACAGAGTAACATCACTTCTTCTGATAAAATAATTTAGACATAAAAAATATTAATTTTTATTTCTTGGTCTGTGAAGAGTTCACACCATTAGTTACTGTTTTTTAAATATATCACTATCAATCTGAACAGTTGCCTAACAACCAAAACAACAAACTTATCTTTATAAAAAGGATTCATGTATGACATCTATGGTATATAAAAATTATAATATTTTTGTTGAGTATGTACTTACTACATTCAATTGTAAAAAATATGAAAGATGTCAAAGTTTGAAATATGACAATAAAATAATAAATGAAATAAAAATGAATATTTATTAAAGAAGTGAACAGAACAGTACTAATTCATATGATTTAGACAGCATTGACATTTCAATTTTCTCAACAAGTGCTTATGATAAATAACTCATTGCATCATAAATACACTACTAGGAGAGAAGTCATGATATAGATGATTGTACCAGGATATCTCTTAAACAGATGAGAACATCACAAAAATTAAGTGCATAATCCTTTCTTAGATTTCTAGATAAGAAGATTCTTATAATTATATGACATATAAAAGCTGCACCCTCAATTATTATGTTAATATTGCAGACTTTGTTCAAGTCAAACACCCTTCAACTCAGTATATATAATTCATATATCATATACATACATACATTTGTATATGTGATTATATTTAGTATGCTAGTAAGGAGTGTAGGATATTCTTCATGTACTTTAATATGTTATATATTAAAGTACATAAAGAATATCTTACATACTAGCCTTGTATCCAGGTGTTCACAAAAGAAAAGGACAACTGGTAACTACTGCTTGTGCATGCAATTTCCTCTTGGGAAGTAGGAATACTTTATCAACTATGACGTAAAAATTCTTTTCACCATAATGTTCTATTACCTATGATGACTGCCTGTAGTGCAGATAGTAACTTCTCTGCTGCTTTACGCTATGATCTAAAGCACCTAACTCTATCACTTAAAGCAGAATTTTTGGTCTGATGAAGCCATATATAACAAAAAAAGATGTCTGTGTGTAGTTACCAACAGGTTCTGGAAAGATTTTGTATTTCCAAATCCTCTCATTAATGATGGATCACAAGAGTGATCTTGTTGGTACTGAAAAGCTGTTCTGAGTTGATAATAAGTACTTTAGTACCTCCAATAATGGATCAACCAGTTATTAACAAAGCTCAATCATTTTAGATCCCAATTCTACTGAACAAGTGTAACACTCTATTGTTTTCACTAAACCTGTGCACAGACAACAAAACTAGACCTTTTGAAGCCATGACCTAACTTGTGATCCATCAAGAATCGTTGGACTTGTGTAGTGAAAAAAATGTAATCAACATAAACCCAACCTATTGATTCGTCATTTTCTATAGAATGTTGTAATTATGATGTCATAATTTGAATAATTACACACCAGTAGATACCAGGCGTTCTTTTCTTTTGTGAACACCTGGGTATGAGGCTACCTACATATATATTACCAAGTCTCTTAGTGCAAGACAATTAATCATGTACAGGTTCAGTAATGTCTTGGACTGACCTCACATGTTTGTATATTTGTTACACTTAAACATGTAATCGGATTACTTTTCAGAACATGTAACCACAAGAATGTTTATTTTTAATGAATAAATCAACTATTACTGGTAACACATCTGTCAACATAGCACGAGGCTTTATGCATATGTGTATTCCTAGTTTACATGTATAATTAAAGAAAATTATCAACTGAAGATTTTGACTGTATCGGGATTGAGCTAATATTTCCTCAACTCATAGGTTGCTCCACCACTGACTATAATTATTACTAACTTCCAAGCTTTAAAATAGATGAATTGTTAGATTTATCTCATCGAACAGAATGAATAAATAACAACTCAATCTAAATATATATACAAAATCAACGAATGTTCTAAAATAAATTATGTTTTCTTGCTCTTGTTGAGCATCCAATAGTTGGTTCCTCAACATTATCTGGTTCTTGTTGAATGACTCCATCGAGGTCAGGAACTTCTGATTCATCTGTATCAATTACATTATCCATACCTTCATCATCATTAGAGCATTATTTCTGCATATGGTAACTTGCTCTTAGCTTCACTCTTCTCTAATCCACCAGACATCTCATTAAAAACAACATCACGACTATACATTATCCTCCGATTCTGCACATCATATAACTGATATCCTTTGTGATTATCTCCATATCCTATCAATATGCACTTTCTCGATTTCAAGTCTAACTTCTGTCATTCATCTTTTGCTATATGACATTATGCCACTCATCCAAACACTCGTAAATGTCCCACATTTGGCTTCTTTTGCTGTCAGAGCTTCGAAGTGTGTTCTATCTGTACAGCTTTAGTAGGACAACGATTACGAAGGTACACAGCTGTGGCTAAATCCTCTGGACAAAATGTCTGGGGCAACTTAAAACAAGCTAACATTGAACGTACCATTTCCATAAGTGTTACATTTAACCTTTCAGCTACGCCATTTTGTTGAGGGCATTTCCGAAACTGTCAGTTCATGTTTGATACCTTCATTCTTTAAAAACTCTTCAAATTCTCTGGTATATAAACTTTCCCCCATTATATCAGTACGAAGGACTTTGAGGTTTTTTCCATTTGACTTTTCTACCATTACCTTCCATTCACGAAACTTGTTAAAAACTTCATCTTTGTGTTTGAGAACATATACCCATGGTACCTTGTTTTGTCATCAAACAGTGTCAGAAAGTATCCTGCTCACCTAATGATTTTGCATTTATCTTCACGCACACATCACTATGTACTAGATCTAAGACTTCTTTTGAACAGCTCTCCAAATGAGATGGAAATGGACTTCTACACTGTTCCCTTCAAGACATGATTCACAAAATTGTATTCCTTTTGATGCAGAATAGTCAAAATCTTTGACAAGATCATCTCGAGCCAACTTCTTAGACTCTTCACACTTAAATGACCATACCGTCGGTGCACAAATCTTCTCTTGAGAATGAACTATAATGCGCCATCATTGAGTGTACTTCAACAGGTGCTGTGTTGGTATGATACAAACCACCAGCTTTTGCAGGCACAGTAATTATCGTTTGATTAGTGTCATGAATGACATACCTAGACTCGTCAAACATCACAGATACTCCTTTCTCAACTGCTTTTGACACACTTAAAAGATTGTATGACAGATGAGGAAACATGTAACACATCATGTAGTTTACATTTACGTGTTCCACAATCATACGTCATCTTTAAACTGACAATACCTTGTGCAGTGGCCTTTAAAAACGCACCCATCTCCTAACATAACACTAATAAGTATCTTCAAAGGATCTAGTTTGACAGATAGGTCTTGGTCATTACATATATGACTCGTGGCACCAGAGTCCACAATACATTTTCCTGTTAACTGGGTCATCTCATTTGCTGACAGAACGTGGTTCACTACCATACCTACTTCATCACTATCTGAGCTGGTACTAACAACTGGCTGTCTCTGTATGGGTGCTGTTATCTTGTGCTTTGCTGTGTACTTTGTTTTGTCTGCATTTTGTGACTTCTCACGTTCTCTACAATTGCACTGAATATGACCCATACTTCTCACAAAAATAACACTTTGGTCCTTTTCTTCGTTTGTTTAACAATCATTGTCTCTTCAGTAGTACTAGTCCTGCCTGACGTACTGCGATCTTTTATTTTCTGCTTTTCATAAAGCAATTGCTCAATCACTGTTTCCATTTGAGGTATATCGCTACTGGCTTCCAGCGCGGTCACCAGCATATCGAACGATTCCGGGAGACTTACTAACAGATACACCACGCGATCTTCATTGTCTATGTTGTCCCTGATCACAGCAGGTTCATTAAAAACTTCTGTCATCACCTTGACATGTTCCTGGACTGGTTGCCCATCTTTTAATTGTAGCGAGTGTACCTTACATCTCAGTGCTGGTTGGTTCACCTATGTCTTTATCTGAAACTGATTCGACAGCAACTGCCATACTACTACCGGATTCTCTGGAGTACCTATCACATACAATAGTGATGGATCAATCGACAGTACAATTGTAGCTAGGGCTCGATTTCTTTGTGTAACAAACTTCGGCTATCTGTCTGCAGTATTATCTGCAGGTGCAGTTTCTGATCCATTAACGATACTCCACAAGCCGTCTCTCATTAACACCATCTGATATTGAATCTTCCATGTTGGATAGTTGCTTCCATTTAAAGGGATTATCGAAACTACCTTTGATTCAGCCATAGCTAGCAGGCCTATTCACACGGTGCAGCTTGGCATCTATGGTGGAACTGGGCTCATAACCCGTTAGATTTATCTCATCAAACAGAATGAATAATAACAACTCAATCTAAATATATATAGAAAATCAACAAATGTTCTAGAATAAACAATAGTGACCATGTGCATTAGAAGATTCTAGAACAATGAATACAATTAACAGTGTATACAACAATTAGTTTAAGTGTCTCTTTTAACACTCCATCTCACTTGAAACTCATTGTTTCATTTCTGTGATCCCAGTCATCTTTCTTAACTTGACAAATCTTTCACTGTACAAACCCTTTGTCACCATATCGGCTATCATTTCTTCTGTTTTACAGTATTTCACTTCAATAGATCCATTCTTTACTTTATCTTGAATGAAGTGATGCTTGATATCTATGTGTTTACTTCGCCCATAGAATTGAGGGTTCTTTGATAAACAGATAGCTGCTTGGTTATCTTCATAGATTGTCATTGGTTTTGCTGTCTCTCTCTTTAGTTCAGATATGAGTTGACGCATCCAAATTGACTCTTGAGCTGCCAATGACAGAGCCATATATTCTGATTCTGTGGTAGAGAGTGCTACACACGATTGTTTACAGTACTTCCAACTAACAGGAGCACTTCCAATTTTAAAAATATATCTTGAATTGAACTTGCAATTGGCAAGATCCCCTGCAAAGTCAGCATCAGAATATCTACAGCATTCAATTTGGTTTTCTCTTCAATACAGCAGACCATAGTTGACAGTACCAGCCAAATATCTCAAAATGTGTTTTACTGCCTTCCAGTGTTGATCTGTTGGTGGAGTAGTATACTTGGCAACATTACACATAGCAAATGCAATGTCTGGTCTACTCCAGGATGACAGGTACAGCATTTTTTCCAACAACTGACTGATAAATTTCAGGATCTACTCATTCGGACTTGTCTGTTGCTTTATTTAGCTTCATACCAGGATTTGCTGGTGTCTTAACTGCTTTTGTGTCAATCATTCCACAATGTTTTAAGATACTCTCAGTGTATGATGGTTGTCCAATCCATACCGTTCCATCTTCAAGGTCTTGTATCACTTTTACACCAAGGAAGTACTGAAGCTCTCCCATATCCTTCATATTAAAACGACTTGCTAGTTCTTTCTTTACTTCAGTTATTCGTCTATCTGACTTCCCAGCTAGAAGAATGTCATCAACATACGCAGCTATTACAAACGGTTCTCCCTCTGACGCAACATACAGACATGGGTCACTGTTTGTTTGAATAAATCCCATCTTCTTTAGTTGTGAATTGAATATTGAATTCCAACAGTGGGGAGATTGTTTAAGACCATAGACACTTCGTTTTAACTTACAAACCAGTCTCTCTTTACCTTTCTTGACATATCCTTCAGGTTGTTTCATATAAACAACTTCCTTTAATTCGCCATTTAAGAATGCTGTTGTAACATCCATCTGGTAAAGTTTCAGGTTGTTTTTTTACTGACAGAGCAATGACAGCTCTAACTGATTCGAATCTAACTACTGGAGAGAATGTGTCTTTCGCAGTCAACTCCAGGTCTTTGTGAATATCCTTGGGCTACTAATCTTGCTTTGTACCATTCAACCAAACCATTATCTCCTAACTTACACTTAAAAATCCACTTACAATCCACTTTACCATCCTTGGGTAACTCAACCAAATCCCAAACATTGTTGGATGTGATAGACTCATACTCAGCATCCATTGCATTTTTCCATTTATCTTTGTCTGGCCCTGTTAGTGCTTCTTCAACTGTAGTCGGTTCACATACATCAGCGACATTCACCCACTTACCATAATGATTAGGATGTTTCCTTGCTCTTGTTGAGTGTCAAATAGTTGGTTCCTCAACATTATCTGGTTCTTGTTGAATGACTCCATCGAGGTCAGGAACTTCTGATTCATCTGTATCAATTACATTATCCATAACTTCATCATCATTAGAGCATTCAATTCTCACATATGGTAACTTGCTCTTAGCCTCACTCTTTACTAATCCACCAGACATCTCATTAAAAACAACATCATGACTATACATTATCCTCCTCTTCTGCACATCATATAACCAATATCCATTGCAATTATCTCCATATCCTATCAATATGCCCTTTCTCGATTTCAAGTCTAACTTCTGTCATTCATCTTTTGCTATATAACAGTAAGCCGCACATCAAAAGACCCGTAAATGTCCCACATTTGGCCTCTTTGCTGTCAGAGCTTCGAAGGGTGTTCTATCCTGTATAGCTTTAGTTGGAGATCGTTTACGAAGGTACACAGCTGTGGCTAAAGCCTCTGGACAAAATGTCTGGGGCAACTTGAAACCAGCTAACATTGAACGTACCATTTCCATAAGTGTTACATTTAACCTTTCAGCCATGCCATTTTGTTAAGGGGATTTCGAAACTGTCAGTTCATGTTTGATACCTTCATTCTTTAAATACTCTTCAAATTCTCTGGATATAAACTCTCCCCCATTATCAGTACGAAGGGCTTTGAGGTTTTTTCCATTTGACTTTTCTACCATTACCTTCCATTCACGAAACTTGTTAAAAACTTCATCTTTGTGTTTGAGAACATATACCCATGGTACCTTGTTTTGTCATCAATCAGTGTCAGAAAGTATCCTGCTCCACTTAATGATTTGCATTTATCTTCCCACACACATCACTATGTACTAGATCTAAGACTTCTTTTGAACAGCTCTCCAAATGAGATGGAAATGGACTTCTACACTACTTCCCTTGTAGACATGATTCACATAATTGTATTCCTTTTGATGCAGAAGAGTCAAAATCCTTGATGAGATCATCTCGAGCCAACTTCTTAAGACTCTTCACATTTTAAATATCAGTGTCACAAATCTTCTCTTGAGAATGAACTATGATGCTCCGTCATTGAGTGAACTTCAAACAGTGCTGTGTTGGTATGATACAAACCACCAGCTTTTGCAGGCACAGTAATTATCTTTCGATTAGTGTCATGAATGACATACCTAGACTTGTCAAACTTCACAGTTATTCCTTTCTCAACTGCTTTTGACACACTTAAAAGATTATATGACAGATGAGGAACATGTAACAAATCATGTAGTTTACATTTACGTGTTCCACAATCATACGTCATCTTTAAACTGACAATACCTCATGCAGTGGCCTTTAAAACGCACCCATCTCCTAACATAACACTAATAAGTATCTTCAAAGGATCTAGTTTGACAGATAGGTCTTGGTCATTATATATATGATTTGTTGCACCAGAGTCCACAATCCATTTTCCTGTTAACTGGGTCATCTCATTTGCTGACAGAATGTGGTTCACTACCATACCTATTTCATCACTATCTGAGCTGGTACTAACAACTGGTATGGGTACTGTTATCTTGTGCTTTGCTGTGTACTTTATTTTGTCTGCATTTTGTGACTTCTCACGTTCTCTACAATTGTGCTGAATATGACCCATACTTCTCACAGAAATAACACTTTGGTCCTTTTCTTCGTTGTTTAACAATCATTGTCTCTTCAGTAGTACTAGTCCTGCCTGACATACTGCAATCTTTCATTTTCTGCTTTTCATAAAGCAATTGCTCAATCACTGTTTCCATTTGAGGTATATCGCTACTGGCTTCCAGCGCGGTCACCAGCATATCAAACAATTCCAGGAGACTTGCTAACAGATACACCACGCGATCTTCATTGTCTATGTTGTCCCCGATCACAGCAGGTTCGTTAAAAACTTCTGTCATCACCTTGACATTTTCCTGGACTGGTTGCCATCTTTTAATTGTAGTGAGTATACCTTACATCTCAGTGCTAGTTGGTTCGCCCACGTCTTTCTCTAAAACTGATTCGACAGCAACTGCCATACTACTACCGGATTCTCTGGAGTACCTATCACATACAATAGTGATGGATCAATCGACAGTACAATCGTAGCTAGGGCTTAATCTCTTCGTGTAACAAACTTCGGGTATCTGTCCGTAGTATTATCTGCAGGTGTGGTTTCTGATCCATTAACGATACTCCACAAGCCGTCTCTCATTAACACCATCTGACATTGAATCTTCCATGTTGGATAGTTGCTTCCATTTAGAGGGATTATCGAAACTACCTTTGATTCAGCCATAGCTAGCAGGCCTATTCACACGGTGCAGCTTGGCATCTATGGTGGAACTGGGCTCATAACCTGTTAGATTTATCTCATCGAACAGAATGAATAAATAACAACTCAATCTAAATATATACACAAAATCAACAAATGTTCTAGAATAAACAATAGTGACCATGTGCATTAGAAGATTCTAGAACAATGAATACAAATAACAGTGTATCCAACAATTAGTTTAAGTGTCTCTTTTAACAGGCATTACTAATAATATCAATTAAATCACTCCAAACATATTCATACTAGTACATATAATACATGTATTGTAGTACTAGTACTTTAACAATATAAATGAAATGCACTAAAGTGCTTAACCTCACTGTGGTCTTATCTAGCCTTGTACCTAGGCTTTCGTGAAAGAAAAGAAAGCCTGGTAGCTACTGCTTGCGCATGCACGTAATTATTGTAATTTATGCAATATAGTGACATCATAATTACAACATTTTAAATCGGATGAAGAAATAAATGGGCTGGGTTTACATTGATGACGTTTCATTCACTATACGAGTTTAAGCATGTCTAGTCAAGTTTGTCGGTTGTGCAGAGATTTAGTGGAAACAAAAAGAGCGTCAAACTTGTTCAGTGCTGTTGGGATACAAAACCACATTAAGACATCTTTTCCATCATATATAGCTTCAAAGGACAAGAGTTGCTCTTTTTTAAGTGACAGATTTGTCCTTTCTAGCTTCTTTAGAGCTTAGAGTAGAGCATCAGAAAATATTCTATCAGTTACTACAAGTAGCCATCACAGTCTGACATTGCGATAAAAATAATTTTGACATAATGGTTGACGGAGGATTCCTAAAGTATACTATTTTCCAAGGAATCTGTGGAAATTAAACGCATGCACAAACAGTAGTTACCAGGCGTTCTTTTCTTTTGCAAATGCCTGGGCACGAGGCTATGGTCTTATCTAGAGGCTTTCTTTATTCTTTTTAGCCTCCTCAAGTGACGTAATCTCATGTGATGCACAAGATGATTATTGATGACTCAGCATTTCTCTTCAATCAAAGGGAAAAAGCTTGCCTTTTAGTGTGTCTACTGGGTACTTTTCACTCTAATTGACAAAAGGTCCAATACTTTCCAACTTCTTAGTAAAAGTTAGTGATTCTCCAATGACAGCTATGGTTCTAGTGTTTTTAGTTTGTGCTCAATGTATCGACAAAGATAACTGCTAAAAGTTAGTAAAACTGTCATAACTTTTCCAAAGTTTTTGCAAAATTTCTCACTTTAAAAAGTTGGAAAATGTCATAAGCTGTATGCAAGAGGTTTTTATTGAATTCTTGAGTGTTCATTGAAACCTGTACTTTTTTTCCAAGGTTTTTCAGACTTTTAAAGCTTTTTGTTCCTTTCACGCTCCTTTTGGCAGTATTGTTAAGAAGTGCAAAGTTTTGCTACTGTCCACTATAATTTGGTGGCTACCAGTGCCGTGTTTGCTGAGTTAAAGCAGTTCAAAGCCAATTGCCCCAGACAATAGACATACAAAACTCTGGATCAGAGGTGAATTTAGAACTGATGTAATGCAAACTTGAATTCTGCAGGAGTCATCTGGAATAGGAATGAAAACATGAGAGTCAGTCCTACTATAAGATATAAGAATGTGTCTTATTCTATGGATTGGGTTCTACTTGGGTTTTTGGGTAGCAATTGATTGTCAATAAATATTCCTTCATGTTATTTCATAGTGTGCCAGACATTATTGTAGAACTTTAAAGGGACACAATTGAATGTTCCATCAATACATTTATTGCACCATCGTCTTCGTTTTCTTGTCTTCTTTAGACATATTACCTTATCTAATGTCTATAAGGAGAATATCAGGAATACCTTTGTCTATCAATTTATCTGTCTGATAACTCCATCCATCTATTCATTGATATATCCACTAGTCTGTTCCTGTAGTTTACCAGTAATAAATTTCAGATGGTATAATAACAGATACCTGTTTACTACAGGATCATTGTCACCTTTATTAAAAACAATAAAATAGAATAGTAAAGAATTAATTAATTACATTAACTAAAGGGACTAACTCATTACTTTGATCAATAATTCTATGATGGTCTGTATAAGACGTTTTTCAGAGATAACATTGCATTAAAAAGGTGTGGTTCTAAGCAAATAAACATCACAAGAGATACTACTATACAGGCCTGTAGCAAGCTATTTTTAGTTGGTTAGGTCAGGAAGTGGGTGTAACAATTAAACACACCCTATTGACACGCCCATTTTTTTATTTTGTTTACTTTTTCTCAATATTTTGCAAAGATGCTACCACGATGTTCGGAGTTACTGATAAATTCATTTACTGTGACATTTGTATCAAGTAAATCAGAAGAGAGAGATGCTAAGTAATCCTTGATGTTGAATATTGTGAAGGGTTTCGTTATCTTTGGATTAGCTCCAAGTACTCTTGGCTAGGTACTCAAACCTCCTTGCCAAAATCGTCTTTGTATGTCTCACACACACTTTTGAGGTCAGATTCCCATTCCTCTTATTTACAAGCTTTTAACCAATAGTGACTCAATAGAGTGATATATACGGTTGATCAAATCTGTCCTCAATGCAGTTTATGATCAAATCCAGGACTCCAAATATATTTTTGCTGTAATATCTCACAGTACTCTCATGGAAATTTCCACTAGACATACCATCTTCATATCTAGTAGGAACCTTTCGACGTCTTGGCAGACTAGGCTCACCAATATCTAAACGTTTTGGCTTTTAAGTAGTGGTATTCCAAAAATGATCATAGGATTCATGATTTCGAATCAATTTGAGAGTTTCACCAGTCATTTTGGCAATCTGTTTGCCCTTCTGAAGCAGATATGATTTAACGTTGTAATGTGATGCTCAAATTATCAGCATGCTTCAGTATCAGCTGACCCAGGAGATTACCAAAGAAATAATCAAAAGTCTTCATCTGAATAGCTACTCCATGTATTCTTGCTTTAGTCTCACAGTCCTGAACAACCCCTATGGCCTCTTCCCATGTAGCTTGTAATACCTTAAAATTGTTAATTATACTTGAAAGTGATTCTGCTCTCACTGTCCAATGGTGTTGGACATAAAATTCAAATGCCAGGGCTTGATGGAACAGTTTCTTTCGATTTCTGGAAAATACCTTCCCTTCTTGGAGAACATTTCATAAGCTTAGTAATTTCGTGAGTAAGTTCAAGAGCATTCTTCGTAACCTTTGATTTTTTTAAAGTGTCACAAGCAGCCAAGTTAAGGGCGTGCCCATAACAGTGAGTAAATATAGTTCTTGGTTCAAGTTCACTCATCCTTTTGGCAACACCACTTCTGATCCTGACATAGCACTAAACACCATCATAGATAGCATTGTCCTCGTAACTTCCCAATATTCAAGTTAAATCATTGAAATAGCTCTGTTATGACAAACGTTATTGTTGCTGCATCAATTGAATCAACATGGTATAAACCTAGAAATTCCTCATGAACTTGGAAATTATTGGTCACTCAACGTAGAAATATAGTAACCTGTTCTTTGTTGGAAAAAACTGTGGTTTAATCTGCCTTTACAGTAAGAAATGGTGTTGATTGGAGTGTAGAAACAATATTACGCAGGATTGAAACACACATTACAGTAGACCCTTGATTATCTGGACCCCTTTGGACAGAAAGAAAAATCCTATTCTGGATAAATGAAAATGTCTGGAGAAGAGAAAGGGTTAAAATTTGTGTGTGTGGCAGTTATTTAAATGGACGAGCTTTTAATTAATCATGGTTGTAGCAAGACCACACCCTAATGGCTACCAGTAGTACATGTACCTTAAATTTGCAAAGTGTGATTCGAGGACATCACGTTTTGAAGAGAGTATGGACTTCTTTTGTAGGCGAAGTGTTAAGCCTGTCTAAAGTGCCAGGACAGTCCTTTCATCTCGATGTCCACCATTATGAAGTCTGCGCAGCTGTTTATTAGCGGGCACAGCTGTTTATATTAGCAAATGTGGTTCTTATGTGGTACTGTATATTATATTACCATTCTAATTTGAAAGAATTTAACATGTCATGTGGTCACTTCCTGTCTCAATTCCAAATCCAGATAATTGAAGATCCAGATAACCGTGGTCTGGATAATCGAGGGTCTACTGTATTTTAATCATTTCATTTTCGATAGTAGCAAAACATTTTCTTTTTGTTTCAACCACTTTGCCAATATCTGATCTTCTTCAGCTTTCATTTTTAGCAGTTGAATAATAATGCTGTCACACTTATTTTTGTCACCTCTCAATGGGAAGTACCTGTCAACTGAGGAATTTCACACAATTCATTATTTCATACAATGCATGTCGACTTTTCAGATGCATGTTGCTGTGACAACATCTTACCAACATCAAGAACTGTAGATAAATTGTTACCATTGTCTCCACTGCCTCAGCATGGCAGGCACTTTGCTCATGGTTTCTAAATGCAATAGTGGCATCTTTCCAATTATGGAAACCATGTGTGACAAATACTAAATCAGCCCTAGTACTGTCATCTTTTTTAGTTTAAAGCTCATTAAACACACGACAAAAAGACAGAATCAATGGACTCGTCATAGTGTAAAAAGGCCACTTATTAATCTAACCTGCTTTTTTCTACAACCTTAGACTTTCCAAATGACCTCTTTGGAAAGTGAAAAATTTTTGGTTAATGTGGTTTTGATGGTATAACCACATTTTTATTAGTTATCAAACAGATTGAGAACTTGAAGCCATGAATTGTACACACATGTTTTACATAAAAGCCACACCCAAGATCCAATTATGCAATAATAATATAATTAATTAACGTCAGCAAAGTCGGTCTGGCAAAAACCGGACCAACTGGATCGTCTCTTATGGCCATGCTATCTTCTGTATTTAATGATATCATAGTCTCATTATGATAGACCACATCCATAGCCAGGGGTGGTAGGAAGTAGTAATATTGAAGTGGAGATCCTGACAATTTTAACTTCATAGCATGATGTATCTGGGGAAAATTAAATCATTAAAATAAAATAATAAAATTGGACATATAATGCATGTATGTACTTTAGTAATAATTGTCTTTAAACAAGCATTAACAAAAATGAACTGTCATATTATCTTAATCTTATGATCAGTACTAAAATCATGTAAGATCTTGGAATGAAGTTCTGTGTTTTTGATATGAACAATTTCTACCATAGTGATTAGGATCGGGGGGGGGGTGTCGTTGATCTTCCCTTTTATTTTCTTGATAAGTCAAATTTCTTCCAAATCCATTTAATAACATCTTTATGTTTCGTTTGTCTTTATTAGTCCCTTTTGATTTTATCTTAAAGAATTTCTGCCTTTTCTCACGTGCTTTTATTCGTTAAGTTGATACTGCAACTTTACAAAGATTCTCCTTAGCCAAAAATTTGGGGTTTTTGATTTTGTATGAATGTGAAAACTTGCACGAATTTAGTTAAAATGTAAACAAAAAATAAAGGGGGGGGGTAATAGTATGAAATAGTTGCCACAAAATAAGAGTTGTTAAATTAGCAATTACTTTTTCTTGTCTCAGATTTGAAAGCATTCGTTGCCATCAATTTAAACAAGAGAACATACATATTTGGGAAAAAGAATCATCAGGTGGTTCAATCTTGCTTGGCATCGTTCTCAGATAGGAATTATGAAAAGGGCACAAAATGAACCTTGGAAGTTGCGTTTGTTGCGGAAAATATCACGAAAAAAGGGAAACTGACTAACTATCATTTTGTGGTGGAAGGGGCTTAAATGCAGTTTTAAGCTATAATTGATGGCATTTCTTCAACTACAACGAGAAGGAGTTGAAAGAGTCATACTGAACTCCAGTTCAACCTTAGAAGATTAAAAAAAAAACCACTGAACAATTCTTCTTTGAAAACCTACCCTTACATCCTTGAAAGGACTGTCCCATTGGAGATGTTTGAACCTTTTGGTCAATCTATTAGAATGCCCTCAAAAGAGAAAATTGCTTCAAATACCCCTTGTTTCATCTTACAGTAAAAAAATTTGGCCACTTCCTTTTCAAAGATCAGGAACTTTCCTTCTCCTAAACGTTGAAATGGTTATACATGCTTTAAGAGTCCTTAGTGTTATAACCTTCAACACTTTGAAAGTTTTAGGCTTCTGAAAGCTGCTTAGTTTTAGTAGTTGCAGGATCATTTGAAGTGAAATGCAAACAGGAACTTAGGTCGCATTTGATTTCCCACTCCATGAATGGGACCTTGATTTCGTGTAGGTCCGGTATGGCCCCCCTATGATTGAACCTTGATAATTACATTTAGCTGGCCAAAGGAACTAAATGTCCATTAGTAGACATGGGAACTAAACCGGGAAAATGTTTCAGTTGGTTTAATTAACTTTAACCCAGCGTTGCGAGCATTATCAAAGTTTTTTGGGTTTTAAAGTCTGTAAGTACACACCAAGTTAGCAATATCTTTTTAACATTTTATTGATACAAAAGTTGCATTTACTAACTTGATCCTAAGACAAAGGGAATTACCTTCAACAATTCCTAATCCACTGGCCCTTGATCTAAATTCTTCGCAAAACTAGGCACCAATTTGAATTCTTGTAAGGGGGTTTTGTGACTTCTTCTGTTTCTTTTGAATTTTACCTTTATTTAAATCGGAAACATTATCTAGGCAAACTCAAAACTCTTTTCCATTAAAAGTTAGAATGAGTGTCTCCAGTTGTAAGACAATTTTTCTTGAAGAAACTACTTTAACCCGAAGTTTCTTTTCATGTCTGTATTCCCTCCCCAAGTTCATTTTGGAAATGATTGGGAAATTTAAATGCTTTGATTCCATTAGCTTTCCAATCTCTTAAAACTCCCCTCGTAATGAGGTCCATTCAGTTACAAGTTTCCTTGGAAGTCCAGAATTAGAAATTTCAACTTCTCTAGGTCTAAAGGGAAGGAATGTTGGCATAAATGAGTCTACCTTTGGTGGGAAAATCAAAATTGGGCATTGTCCCATGTATGGTCCGCAAAGTGGATGTAGGACTCCAAGGGCTGTCGCCACCCCAAGAATGTATGGAGGAAGTGGGATGGTTGATTTTCTTGGAATACAAATTTTACTTTTCATTTTACTCTGATCAATTTTTGGCCAACCAAATTAAATGAAAGAAAGTCGTTATTTTACAAAAGGTGGTGAGTCATAAGTTTTGTTTTAATACTGCTTTCTTCCGGTGGTGGGACAATAACAAAGGGCAAAATCATTTTGAACACTTAATCATCCTTTTAGTTGTAGGGATGAGTGATTCATTAATATTTGGCCACCCATGGATTATGGAAAACCTTTGTAAAAGGACCTTTAGTCCATTCTTTATTTGGTTGGATTTGTAGATAGTAGAGAGGGTGATAAGAGTACAAGGTCCCGGAACACAATCTAATGATGTTGGAATGATCAGGTGACGAGAGGCCAAATTAAAACATTTTCCTTGTGTGCAGATAGAATACGATTCACTTAAGTTAAGAGCCATCTTTGAATATTGATAAGCCAACAAGAACTCCAGCTTCGTTAAAGAGATAAAGAGTGGTTAATTGGATAAATGTAAAATATCCCACAAAATAATTTTAAATTTTTGTACCGAAACATTGGAAGTTCCTCTTTTCCAACTAAAGTATTTATTTTGGCTGTTGTTATGTTCAGAGGCTATGCTTGGCTGTCGTACATCCCATGGATGAGTAAACCAGCCAAAGCTATAAGGAAACATGCATGTCAAAAAATTTTGTTAGAGGTATAAGATAATAAGAATAATGTAGGCTTTTTGGCAATTTTGAAATCTTGTCTGGCCATTACTCCTACCACAAAATTATTAAAATTATATAGGGAGAAACTTGCGATTGTTTGGCAGAAAATGGACTAAATGTTAATAATTTTTCCCAAAACAACATAATTAGTGAATTTTCAGGCTTAGGACTTCCTGATTTTTTACCTTTCTTTGGTTGGGTTAAGCATTGCATCAATATTGACTAAATCCAACCTTAGGCGCAAGAAGAACACTGATTTTAATGTAAACTGGTTTTAGTTTGCTTAACCTCTCTAAATTATCAAATCTTTCGTGGATTACCATACCAAAATAATCCAATATGGAACAATTACATCCGATTTTCTATGATCGAAAAAAGCGGGCCTGAAACATCCAATGGCAACCTTTATTTGAAACAACCTTTTAAGATTGAAGTTACAAACTCTTTTGAATTTTTGTAAAGTATTTGTAAATAAAGTACTAATCAATTTTCAAACGTTTTCCCTAAAGGTGGCAAAAAACTCCTTACTTTGGGAGGCGAAGGCTTTGAGAAATTGAAATTGTAACTTTAAAGTCTCCAGAACTGAAGTTTTTTTAAGAGTTCCTCTAGTGGGTGGTGGATAGTAGACTGTAAACTTCACAGAAATTTACTTGATCTTGTGTTAGCAGTTTTTCATAAGGTTAGGCCCAGTCCTTTTCACAAGGCAGGACGGCTCCTCATTCATGCGTACATGCATTTAATTTGCCCAGTAATGGTTATCACTAAGCATATAGGTTCAATTTGACCTCGTTTTTCCAGGTTGCCAATACAACTGGATTTGGGAAACCTTGGCATAAGTATCTTGACTAAAGGTTGAAAGAGATGCACCAGTATCTTACTCCATATCTGTTGGTACATATTCAGTAAACATTTAACAATGATAGGTTTCTGATGATTTGTCCCTCTAAGTGTAAACATTTTATATGACTCTTCATCTACTTTTTCGGTGGAATAGTGGTAGTGCAAACCACACTTACACAAAGTGGCTTTTATTGTGCTTTAATACTAGATTCATGTGAACCATACTTTGTGATGTGCTCCCTTTTTGTGCATTTGTGACAGTGTTGATCTGAGGGGTTTGAGGTGACAGACTGACTGGGCCAAAAATGAACGGTTCCTCTACCTATGGCAGGTAAAATTAACAGTAGCAGTTTGCTCGGGGGGGGGGGGGGGTAAACTTGTGACGACAATTGTAGTGACTACAATGTGTAACAGGTACAGTATTAGTTGCTACAATGGGTCAAGTGATCATTTCTCGGCTGCCTCGAGGATTTAGCTAGCCTAAAGGTTTTTCATAGGTAAGGCCTTCTTGGCCAACAACCTACGTCTGGGTACTCTTGTGATTGACTCTGCATACGAGTCGTTCTGTGTAGCATATCTTAATGAGTCTATAGTCACAATAGTCAGCTATCTGATGCAGAGCTGCTACATACATCGCAACAAACTCATCTGGTGCTCTTACACGAAGAGTTAAAAAAACTTGTAATCTCTGAACAATAATAGAGAGTTTTGTGTCATAATAATCTTGACCATCGTCACTAAAGTCATTGTATGACTTGGTTTCAAGTGCCTGAGCGTCAAGTAAAACTTCTTACTAAATTTGAAAGGTCTGATGCCCATAAATGAGAGCAGTATGGGAGGCTTTCTTGTCATCTCTTCTCACGTCATTTACAACAAAGTAGTATCCAGTCTCTCAACATAATGTGACTAAACTTTCTTTGGATGAATTGAATGGAGCTAGGGTGCCGTGTCGAGCTATATACCTTCATCGCCAATATATTGTGTGTCTTAGTACCTTTGTAGCAACTGATTAACTTAAAAAAAAAACAGCATAACAAAATAACTAAACTAAACAAAAACCAAAAACATGATATTAAATACTTACTTACTAAACATATTACATCATAGAATAATGGGAATTAATTTCGGATGAAAATACAACAGTAGTGGTAACTTTGTTTGGGTAGAAATGTTTTTTAACTGTAGTAGGCCTTCAAGCATTGTATCAGGGTACTCTCAATGCAAATCCTATTTTCATACCAACCTTATGTTTCAATGTCAGCTAATATGGTTAAGAAATCGTATACACTGGTTCTGAGTTGAAGTATGAACCTGTTTAAAAAAGAACAATAACAATTATGAAATATATACTATTACATGAATGATTTATAGTACTCCAATATATCACTAACAGCTTATCATAATAAAATACAATGATACAGATGTTCTACATATTATATATTAAATTTATCAATTAATACATTACTTGGTAACAATAGAATATTAATGATATACAAGTCATATTAGCCTGTCACCTTTCATTGTTATAGTTAAAATATATATAGTATGTATTATACCTAATGCTTCACCTTCAACTTGAATGTAAACCATGGGTAGTTGAAGTTTCTTGTCAGGATCATCAGTATATACATATTACAACATGTGACTTTCCTCTTCTTTTCGGCTCAAGCAAAAAAATGGTGCTCTATTGTTTTAAAAATTGACAGAAGAAGTTGTTCCTTTTAGAATAATATATAATGGAACTTGTCTACAACTACATCAATGCCCTCTTTAATAACTTGACGAATGTTGTAACACTTATTAAGTGGACCACAATTAGAATATATTAAGCAATTATGTAGTATCTACTAATAAACTACTCCTACAAGACTTCAAGACTGGCACATCTTGTGGGCTTGTCAGCTTGTAGAGGTGACAGTGCAATATATGGTAAACATTAGTGAGTGAGAATGCCCACAACTAGTGCAGGAAAAGGACCCTGAGGAAAAAGTTTTCATTCCATGTTAAAAACAGATGATCACATCCTTAGTGATAGGCTGTTGTAAAGACTGTGAATTGGTGTAGTAGGTAGGACACAAGGGGAAAAATTTCTCATGGCTCATGTAGATGTGATATGATAAATAAGTATTCCATCAACATAAGAAATTTTTGGCTGAGAGAATGTCTTTGAAAATCCTTGTGGACAAAAAAGACTAATGAGTTTAAGTGAAAAAAGCCTTTCTTTGAGTTTCTCCAAAAGCTCCAGGAGGAATATATGAATCAACAACATCTCAAAGATGTTCATCAATTAGACAGTTCATTGAGGAGTGGCTAGGGGATAAGCAAGACAAACAATATGGAGAACTTTAGGAAAAAACTAGATGGTCAAATCATGATAGTACACTTAAGCAGCCTCTACATCACTTTATTCAAGTCCAGAAACTGCTAATGCGCTTGTATCTCTTCTAAATAAAGTCTAATTGCCAGATCATTGGGTCAATAGTTGATTCACCATAATATCAGTAAATTGAACTGAAGTTGTCTAGCTAAGTCAAGATTCAAAGTACCATCTAGAGTGTAGGGACAAAATATGAACTAATTAAATTTAAAAAAGAGAAAAATGTGAACTAATTAAAATTTTAAAAGGATATCGTAGCTAAGATATTTATAAAAAATAATTGGTTAGTGATGTAAGATAAAACACCAGTCCCTCTCCTTGACATTTTCTAACATACATTCAGTAATCACTTTTAAAATTCCACAATAATTTACCATCTTTCGTCATCATGTTTGAAAAGGGTTCTTTCGTAACTGAAAAGCCAAAGGAGTGGCATCATTTGGAGTAGCCTCATACCCTAGTAGAGTAGGAAGACTTAATATGCTTTTTTTCAAAAAGCTTTCGTCCGTTGAAGCGGTATAAATACGACGGAAAGATCCTTATGTGTAATCACCAAATGGTTTTTGGAAAGATATTGCATTTCCAAGTCATTCTATTCATGATGGATCACAGCTTGTTCTTGTTGGCACCGAGAGGAGCTGTTCTGTGTTGATAATAAGTCCTTTAGTACCTCTAATGATGGATCAACCTGTTATTCATGATGCCCAATCATTTTGAATTCCAATTTTACTAAACAAGTGTAACGCTCATTTGCTTGGACTAAATCTCTGCACAAACAACAAATTGACTGTTTGAAGCCAAAACCTAGTTTTTGTGATCCATCAGAATGATAGGAACTAGAGTAGTGATAAAACGTTATGCACAATAAACGAAGCATATTGATTCGTCATTTTCTTTAAATCATTATGTACTAAATATGTTGCTAAACTTAGACAAAACATCTAAATTTTTTTTTTCTAATAAGTTCATCAATTTCTTTTGTAGTCCCAGCTCTAGGTGAAGCTCTTCAGATGTGAGACCAGGATTTGATCCAGCACTGATAACTCAGGAGGTGGAGCAATGTCACATAGATGACATAGGTGATTGCTCTCCTATGATGACTCGGAGCTCTACTCAGCAGTTGCAGGCCTTTCACGTTCTTCCCATTCCAAGTCCAAAGCTGTATCCCAGAGCGGACCCAACTGATCTGTCTTAAGACCTCTGCAACCATAGGGGCTTTCTCCAAGCATTTGTCTGCATGCTTCTTCTTGTCGAGCTCAAGAATTTCCTACTTCATCTCCCTGATTGAACCAAGCTGAGGATGACATCCGTGAAGTTGACCAAACCACTCCTTCAGCTCCTTGCACTCCTTCAACAGACATAACGAATCAGCATTACCACAGAGTGCCAGCATCACACATCCAGTCAGGCTGACAGGATTACTCTCAACCACACGATGGAGAAAGCCTAGATTCTTACCAATTCAGTACCTCATTGTTGGAACCTCCAAAGCCATAATACTGCAGTATTAGAGTGATGCCTTAGCCTCTCTAGTACTTGTTCACCTAGCTAAACCTGAAGGCTTCCAGTTTTCTGTGATAAGGTCTCCGTGAAGTCCAATTCTCTCGTCTAAATAATAGGGACTGGCATAATACATGACTCCAGCACGCTCTTGAAAACAGTGACTAACATCAACCTGAAATACACAAATGCTACCACAGTGGAAAAAAGCATGACAGCTTTCCTGATTTCTTGTCCATAGATGTAGATGCCAATAGGTCTCCCCTCCACAGTAACCCAGACATTTTCCTATGTCGCCAGCTGGCATGATGGACCCCCTCCACCTCACAGACTGGAAAAGCAAACACCCTTTTGACTCGAGAAGAGTATGATCTCCCTTTACTACATTCAATTTGAGAAGGTTTTCCTTAGCAAATGCTTTCACCAAAGCTACCTGACTGATAAGATTCCTCACTTGTTGCTAAAGTTTCTGACATCGTCAGCATGGAGGAAAACTCCAGCTTAGAAATTGTTGACTGTCAAACTCACACCAGATGCCTGCAACTGCCCTGAGAAGGGGTCCATCACCAAAAGAGTGCTGGGCACAGAACCAACCCTGCTTCACACCTCTCTCCACCCGAAAAATCTCAGAGCATCTCATCCATCCTCACTTTGCAGGAACATCCATCATACCAGCTTTTCAAGAGTCTTCAGATATTACCATTCATTGCAACATCAAACAGCTTCTCTAACAACACTGGATATTCAACAGAGTCCAAATGCTTTCTGCAAGACATACAGGCACATATATACGCAACTACCACCTCTAAGGTATTGAGCAACAACCTCTTGTGTATCAAAAATGGCATCATCAAAAAGAGACTGCTTTCCTGTAAGCGATTGGTTAATGTGCAACAGACCTGCTTCCATAAAAAACAACTCCAGATGTCTAATAGCAAGAAATTCCAGAACTTTGGAGACCTAGATGATGAGTTAACCCTCTGTAGCTGTCGACCTTCAAAGGATCCTTCCTGCCTCACTTATAGATGGGCCCTGTGACACCACACTTCAATACTTCAGTACAACTTCCAGATCTACAACAGCATTTAGGATCTTCATTACTTCAGTAATTACGTGGGATGCACAAGCAGTACCTTACAAGGTGTTGTTTTTCTTTGGAGTGCCTAGGGATGAGGCTACGTTTGGGTTGGTAATACAATCTGGACATGCTCCAGTAACCTATCGTTTTGCAGCAGGATACATTCGAGAGAGAATAATTTTCAAACACTGTTCTAAGGTCATCATTCTCCTAATATACAGGATATATATATATATAATGTAGCTTGTTGCCACATTCTATTTGTACAGAATTAAAATGTCACAACATACTTAGTTTTAGCACATAGGTTATTGTGGTAGTATGACTAAAAATTGCATGTACTCATTAATTCAATTTGAAGTTAAATAATACTTTACAACTGTTTATTCTTGTAACTCCTTTTCCTTATATACTTTCATGTAGCAGCTAATTCTGAAACAGAAAGAGTATTACTAAAGAAAGGATTAAAGTAAACGTATTGTACCTTTATATTTTGATATGAGTTTTATTAGCCAAGTGTTAAACTACATCTCTCAGTATATCCAGAAAAAAATCATAAAAGCATTAGATTAAGTTTGACATGATCCTATACATCATCAGAATCAGCTCATAATGTTCCGCACCAGTAGTTTCCATTTTCTTGTCTTTTACATTTTGTAAACAGCCTCAAATAACTTCATCATACAATTTATTTTGCTAGAGCAATGGGCTAAATAGCTGACTCAACAATAGCACTGGTACATTTAGGTAAAGGGTTTCCTAGCTACATCAGGGTTCAGAGTACCATCTAGAATATAAACACAAATATGGATTGTTAGAAATAAATCAATTATAATGGAATGGTTAGTTAATGTTCATAATTATGTTTTAATCAGATGGCCTGGCAATAACATGTACATTGTGACAATTTTTAAATGTAATACCTATATCTCTTGAGCAGGAATACTTTCAATTGGCCTCTAATGTTGTAATTGACACTATTCCAAACAGGTATACATAAAAGTATAAACTATAAGGTAGTACTACCACTCTTCAAGTGATCATATCAGATATAGCTCCATGTCATCAGCATTGACCTCCTCTTAAATGGTACACAATATTTAATTGTGTAACTATATTAGTTCCTTGTTCACCAAATATTGTGATCAGTTAGAAGGGACAGATGGGGTTTTGAGCACCAAAACTTTCACTACACCTCTACATATCTATATTTGTTTTAGTATGTTTTTATAATAGCACTTCATATACATACCCTTGAAGGATTACATGAGAAATGACACTCCATGCCATTGTAAGGATACTGTTGCTTTTCATTAAGGACTAATTCAATGTTACCATCACTATCTTGAAATGTAAAGCATAGGCATTTTGTCCTCCTCAATATGATGTGGAAGAGAAGTCTTTATATACTGCGTACATAGCGTATTAAAAAGAAATGTTTTGCAATGCAGTTACCTCAGTCCGAGCAATGGAGATGTTTACTACTATAAAGCATGTTAGCCATTCATTTTGTTTACATCTTTCATATACCATCTGAGCCAAATAAGTCGATATCAGGAGAACTGTCTAAAGGGAACATGATTAACATCTTAACAATATAAAAAATAACGGGTTATCTTTTCTTTGCTTGATTCCAGCTTCCATTACAGGCAAAGTATGTACTACGTCAACAGCCTCTCGTTCAAATTTAATTGTTGAGCTGTCTGAAGAAATATTACATACCAACTCGTTTTCTGCATGGTTTATTACCTTGTATGCATTCTAAACTTGCTATATCAGGACTTCATTACTGGACTTGACAACAGGTCTGAAGGTTTTTGGAGCAGAGGCTTCATTAATGGAAAGTCCTTCCATAGTTAGTTACATTTCTAATTCAGACCCTCCAATCAAGTCAATGGATTGAATTAATGAAAGTATCTCCTGTGGTAATACATTGTCACTCCAAAATGAATCAGTCCAAGATTTAAACAATAGCTTTTAAGCAAAAATGATATTGATCACCAGGATTGAACTGTCCTCTTTTTTTGTAGTTGAAACTTGTAAGGAAGAGTAGGTAGATTGTTGAATAGAAGCTGTGTAGCAAACTCAAACAACTTCTATATCTTTAGTGACTAGATGTGCAGTTGTATCTCTAATTTTATTGATTTAAGTAATGGCTTAGAGACATTTATATGATATAACGCACTGATCAACTCATTTCCTACAGTGAAGTAGACATATAATATTGTATGTTCTCTTTTAGACAACATTTCTATCTTTGTTTCTTTTCTTTAAACTTAGAGAACAACTTTTCATTTTCAAAGTGGATCCTCCAAGATTTAACAATAGTTTTTAAGCAAAAATGAATAAGATTCATAATACCATAATATCACCAGGATTGAACTGTCCTCCTTTTTGTAGTTGAAACTTGTAAGGAAAAGTAGTAGATTGTTTGAATAGAAGCGTGTAGGCAAAACTCAAAACAATTTGTATGATCTTTATTGACTAGATGTGCACAGTGTTGTATCTCTAATTTTATTGATTTAAGTAATGGCTTAGAGACACATTATATGATATACAGCACTGATCAACTCAGTTTCCTCAGGTACTTGAAACTGTCTCCACCAATCAGTGCATGCCATGGACATTTCACAGGTGTCTGTTAAGATAACATGCCTTGATGAACTGTAATTCTCAATCCATATTGTTCCCAGTTAAAGAACTGAAGAGAGTCTCCTTGAATTAGGAACAATTTATCATTTTCAATACAAACACCTTTAAGAGTATCTAAAAGGCAGACATTTAAAGATAATCCATTATGTTGTTGTCAATGTATCATTTGATGGGATGAGATAGTTAAATTGAATAAAAACATCTTGTTTATGCACTGATAGCTCCATTACTTCCGTCTGTACACTTACTATCTCCATTGCAACTGCTGTCAATTAAGTAAAGGTACAAAGTGACATGTTGATTTAAACTATTCCTATAGCTATTGACATGTACTTTGTAATGATATGTAAACATTTCAATTACCCTACCATTACTTTTTTCTTCGTGTACTTAAATTACTACCTAGTTGTAGTTCTACTCCACATTCACCTCGACTCTCTTTAATCTAGTCTTATTGAAGGGCTTGACTGAACCTCCAATATCGATCATGAAACTCAGTCCTGGTTGAAAATCATCAATTATCACATCAAATGAATGTGACCATTGGGATATGAGCTAATAAAGACCAGCAGGATGCATCTTGTTAGGTAATAACTGTAGATCATTTCTAGTTAACTTATATAATGAAATATATTGTTTAGTAAGGATATTACAAATAACATGTATCAACTTGATAACACCAGCTTCTAATATGAGAGAAAATAATGCTTTCAATTATTATAATAGTACTTACAATTATATGCTATTATAATATTTTATGAAACAAGAAGCAACACATTCAACATTGACTATAAACTAGTATGTTAAATTACTAGAAAGTTTTAAACTGTTTTCTTACTTGCATTATATATTGGGCTTATGACACAAATGTCGAACTCTATATTTATGTTCAGTTTTTTTTTAATATTGGTAGTCACACTTCAGCTATACTACTAGCTGCATTTCTGTGTGGATCTCCTTGTTTAACTAAACTCTGTAAAAATAACTGACAATGTTTTACTAACCTCCTGACTATCACATTTAAAGTTCATGTCTGATTTGAATTCTCTTTCAAATCATTAAAATTTTCTGTATCTTTGGTTCTTTCTGATATTAGACCATAAGAATACATGTCTGCAGCAAATGATTCATAGACACCTTCAGCAAATCATTCAAAGCAAAGTATTGCTTAGTAAGAACATCTTATATGATTTTTCTAACTTCTTTAACTTTATCACTAGATAACAATTGCTCTGGAAGTAGCACCACTTTCAAATTTGGCTATAATATAATATAAATTAGCATGTTAAAAGATTCTAAAAAGGTTTAGTTGTTTCTCTTACTTGTATCATATCTTGGTCTAAAAGATAAATTGATGAAAATATCAGCATCCTGAACCAATCCTTTTATTGGAACCCTGTAATGGAGTCTCTTTGTTGTGTCATTTCCTTCATCTGCATACACATATATCAACATGTTTGGATGCTCTGAATACATGCCACTACCAAACTCATTAATGGAGGTATGTGTTAGCTAAATAAGAGTTTATATGATTTGTTAAGTTACACTTTTTCTTTAAAAAATATCAAAACATTATAAATGTATAAGAAATTAATATTTTAATAATGGATTACTTCATGAGAAGTAATATATAATTATTCACAATTAAAGATTAAAGTTATAGTAATTTAATGAGATATATTTCTTACAATCATATGTATCCTCTGAGGTATAAATTTTTCCAACCACGAGTTATTTGATGATGATATTTTTTAAACATCAAACTCAACATTCTTTTGTGATACATTCCTCAGCATGAGGATGATGCTTTTTAATATACTGCAGTAAAATTATACATGTAAATCATATACAATATGATATTATTGCCTGCTAAAGTGCATCAAGATTTTTTACAACAACAAAACAGGACTTGCCACTCCAACATAGCTTTCTCTTCATAATAAAATTTACAAAAGTATGTATGAGCTTTTTTAGCTAGTTCACCTGCAGCTATAAATATACATAATCCGTTACTTTAAAAATAAGAATATTGTTTTATACTATTATGTAAAGCACTGATTGTCATCTCAGTTTTTGGCAATGGCTTATTTTGAACTTCATCACTTTCTAAGATTTCACTTTCTAAAAGTAAATAGATAAATTTCCATAATGAAATATCTATTTGTCAGTGAATACCTTTATTGCCAGAAACATGTTAATCTGAATCTTTATCACTGTTTGTTTCATCTTTAACTTTTTTTGTGATTATTAACATAAAGAAAGAAGCATTTAAAGTAGGATGTTGGGTAGATATGTTCTTTTACCTTCATAATTATAAACTTGCAGATTAAGTTCATTAGTTTTTTGGATCTATATGATCACCTGTTTTACTATTTTCAGTGAAATATGGTTATCACTTTTCTGTGAACTACTATCTTCTTCATCTGATGTGTTGTCTTCTACAGTGTTAGGTTGATCCTCACTTTTCTAGTGTTTTCTTATTCTTTGTTAATAGCTTAACAGTAGCTATAAAACATAACCATGACATGGTATGTACTACTAAAAGTACAATAGCTCACCTTCTGTCTTTCCTGTTAAACTGTTTATCTCAAATGTCTTTACTTCATTTGCTTTATCCAATAGCTTTATCTTCTCTGTTTACATTAGGTACATAGTTATCTCTATACTAATGTACATGTACCTGATAAGGAGTCTGTTGATGATTGGTCTTGCTGTTGTTCACTGTCTATAGTGGTAATATCTAATGTATAATAAAAGAGGATGACAAGTTAATACATGTTCACAAAATACTTTAACAAGAATAGAAACTGTGCTTACCATGAGCACCAAGTCACCATACAATTAAGCAGACTCAAAGAATGGCTAAACGAGGGAAGTGATCAACAAAATCTACATAATAGCAAATTTTTACAATCTGCACATGCTCAGTTTGTTAAAATCTGTTTGGGTTGGTTATGAAAAATCATAAAGGCATTAGCATTAAGTTTGACATGATCCTTTACATCATCAAGAATCAGCTCAAGATGTTCCGCACCAGTAGCTCCAGTTTTCTTGTCTTTTACAATTTGTAAACAGCCTCAGAAATAACTTCATCATACAATTTATTTGCTAGAGCAATGGGCTCAATAGCTGATTCAACAATAGCACTGGTACATTTAGGTAAAGGTTGTCTAGCTACATCAGGGTTCAGAGTACCATCTAGAAAATAAACACAAATATGGAGTTGTTAGTAATAAATCAGAGAGAATAGATCAATTATAATAGAATGGTTAGTTAATGTTCATAATTATGATTTAATCAGATGGCCTGGCAATATACATGTACATTGTGACAATTTTTAAAAATAAACCCATATCTCTTTGAGCAGGAATACTTTCATTGGCCTCTAATGTTGTAATTGACACTATTCCAAACAAGTATACATACAAAGTATAAACTATAAGGTAGTACTAACCATCTTCAAGTGATCATATCAGATATAGCTCCATGTCATCAGCATTGACTCCTCTTAATGGTACACAATATTTTTAATTGTGTAACTATATTAGTTCCTTGTTCACCAAATATTGTGATCAGTTTAGAAGGGACAGATGGAGGGTTTTGAGCACCAAAAACTTTCCACTACACTCTTACATATCTATATTTGTTTAGTATGTTTTTATAATAGCACTTCATATACATACCCTTGAAGGATTTTACATGAGAAATGACACTCCATCCATTGTAAGGATACTTTGTTTTTCATTAAGGACTAATTCAATGTTACCATCACTATCTTGAAATGTAAAGCATAGACATTTGTCCCCCTCAATATGATGTGGAAGAGAAGTCTTTATATACTGCGTACATAGCGTATTAAAAGAAATGTTTGCAATGCAGTTACCTCAGTCAGAGCAATGAGATGTTTAGCTACTATAAAGCATGTTAGCCATTCATTGTTCTTACATCTTTCATATACCATCTGAGCCAAATAGTCAATATCAGGAGAACTGTCTAAAGAGAGACATTGATTAACATCTTAACAATATAAAAAATAACGGGTTACCTTTTCTTTGCTTGATTTCAGCTTCATTACCAGGCAAAGTATGTACTACATCCACAGCCTCTTCGTTCAAATGTAATTGTTGAGTTGTCTGAAGAAGTATTACATATCAAACTCGTTTTCTGCATGTTTATTACCTTGTATGCATTCTAAACTTGCTATATCAGGGACTTCATTACTGGACTCTGACAACAGGTCTGAAGGTTTTGGAGCAGAGGTTTCATTAATGGAAAGTCTTCCATAGTTAGTTACATTTTCTAATTCAGACCCTCCAATCAAATCAATGGATTGAATTAATGAAGGTATCTCCTGTGGTAATACATGTCACTCCAAATGACTTACTTTTAATCAGTCCAAGATTTAACAATAGCTTTTAAGCAAAAATGATATTGATCACCAGGATTGAACTGTCCTCTTTTTTGTAGTAATGGCTTGAAACTTGTAAGGAAGAGTAGTAGATTGTTGAATAGAAGCTGTAGCAAAACTCAACAAATTCTATGATCTTAGTGACTAGATGTGCAGTGTTGTATCTCTAATTTTATTGATTTTAAGTAATGGCTTAGAGACATTTATATGATATAACGCACTGATCAACTCAGTTTCTACAGTGGAAGTAAGACATATAATATTGTGATGTTCAATCTTTTAGACAACATTTCTATCTCTTGTTTCTTTTCTTTAAACTTAGAGAACAACTTTTCATTTTCTTAATAATACAAAACACAATACAAGTTACATGTAAATTATGGAGATGTGTATACAATTTATATTGACTAATAATCTTTCGTACCTTTTAATTTCTCTATTTCTTTTGTCTTCATACTACTCATTATTTCTCAACTTTCATAACTCATTCATCTCCTTTATTATGCTTTATACAACTTAGCATTTATTGAAATGTTTCTAAAAACAAAGAAAATTGCAGTAAATATATAAAAGCACTTAATAAATAAATGATACTTTCAGCAATAAGAACATCGTTCTTATAGTTAAATTAATTGGTTGTACAATATTAATGTCAACAAAGAACAGAGCTCTCGCTACTATATATTAGGCAGACAGTAGATGCAAGTAATATAGTAGTCAACTATGACAATGTCAAAACTACTGTTTGTCATTGTATATTGAAATAATCTACCTAAGCCAAAAAACTGAAAGTACTTTATGATCCCACAAAATAATAGTAATAGTGATTATTATTATTATACTACCTTTCTTTTACCAACTTGCCTAATAAAATTGGTTGACCTCAGTATGCTTTCTACTGCGTGATCAAACCTGTAACATCTTTTGTTCTTGGTTTGATAAATTCAGTATAAACTTTTATCTTGGTGTGTAACCAATACATAACAAGGGCATTATATATAGCATAGCATTGTTTTAATGAATTATAGAATTA
Source organism: Gigantopelta aegis (assembly GCF_016097555.1). Lineage (NCBI taxonomy): Eukaryota > Metazoa > Mollusca > Gastropoda > Neomphalida > Peltospiridae > Gigantopelta > Gigantopelta aegis. The sequence goes on from NW_024532995.1 coordinate 86,607, forward strand.
TAGACTGTTTTGTTTATCTTTATCAAGTTATGCAGTGATTGTACACTATAATATAGGTACCATCTAGCGCTAGGTAATCATCATATACTGCTAATATTACAGCTTACCTTCTTTCTCACTGGTAAATTACTCAATCTCCTCTTCTTTCTCTGCTAATATTCTATCAATAGTTATAAAACATACTGATAAATGATGTGTATTACTAACAGCACTATAAGTCACCTTTCTCTTTCATTATTTCTAATGTCTTTGTCTTAATCATTCCATTCAACAATTTCAACTTCTCTGTTTTATAGTAGGTGCACAGTTTTTGTGTCTCGGTTAAGGTACATCTATTTACCTGATAAAGAGTCAGTTAATGATTGGTTTCCTTGTTGTCTCCTGTCCACAGTAGTATAATCTAATACATTTAAAATATAAAAATCATTTCAAACTTGAAAGAACATGAAGCTAGGATAGATGAATGCCAGATATATGGTGGGAGGATTGGTTAGAAAAACATTACTTCTAAAATGATTAAGGCAGCTAAACAATATTAATCATTATCTTTTAGATACAAAAACAGAAACTAGCATAATCAGTCATACTATCATCAAAGCACTCACAATTAGCATTAATAATATTTGTAGGTTGCTATATGTATAGGTTGTTAAAAGATACAGTTTAATTTCATTGGCACTTTCAATTGTCACATAAACAAAAAAATTAACAAATGAACACAGAAAATTAATATATATAGTTCGCACATGGACCAAAATGATTATAGCACTGTATGGCACTAGTTGTCACACAGAAAAAGGATTTATGCTTTATATGTGTTATATGGAACAGCCCCTAATCAAAATTATGGCTATGAATCTCATACATCAACCACTCTTTGCACGATAGTTTATGAATCTCATTAAAGAATATGCTAAGTTTATACACTAATGACATTTTGAGGTTACAAAATATATCTTTCTTGTAATTTGATATTCAATTACATAAGCTATGTTATTCTCACTTCATCAATAATTTTTAAACTATTAATGGCAAAGATAATATTCAAGCTAGCAGTATACAATAAACATATTGATCCCAAGTTAAGGAAAGAGTATGGGGAATTGGCTAGAGATTTTCTCAACGGACACAATGTCATTGATATCATTGGGCACAAACAACTTTCTCTTATGAGAAGGCAATTCTCCTAACAACATTAAAAAAAATTTGCCAACAAAAGGAGATTTCATGTATTTCAGAGTGTGCAGGTATTTAATGAAGTAGAAATTCATTTTGGACAACAAAATTTCATTAAAGAGGTTCCATGGCATGATTGAACAATGTGGTCATCCCTATATACACATTCTTACAGCTTGCCTGATATACAAAATGACATGTTGATTTAAACTATTCCTATAGCTATTGACATGTACTTTGTAATGATATGTAAACATTTTTATACTCTACCATTACTATTTTCTTCGTGGACTTATGGTTACCTTTTCTTCATTATTTTGGCTTCATACTAAAGTGACATTTGAGGAGTTTATTCATTTTGCTAATTCTTTGTCAATACTAACCACAAAATATTAGAGAAAGCTTCAGATGTGCTTCTTAATTACTTGTTTTTCCAAAAAAGCAGAGAAGGGCATGAAAATCCATACTTTTTGTCTCAAATAGGAGACATATGTTTTGTAAAAGTAGCCAAACTTAATGCCTTTACATAAATTAAAGCAGCTTGCCAACCTCCACAGAGTTTTGTCTTATCTTGATGTAGGTTTTACTAAACTCAATCAAGCTGTTGTATATGACTGTTCATTAGGTGTGTACTGATAATCAGCCAGATGAGATTTACTTTTACCAGAAAAAAAATTTACCTGCCTCCAAAACTTGGGTGCTTCATTTTTCATGTTCCTTGCCAAGTTAGCAATATAGTTCGCTTTAGCCAATCTAAGTTGTGTATTCATCAAAATTTCTGATTTTCCTAAAATTCACCCAATCTTCAAACATGCTTTTTTTAAAAAAATATCAGAACATTATAAATGTATAGAGATTAATAATTTAATAATAGATTACTTCATGACAAATACTATAAAATTATTCATGATTAAAGATTAATGTTATAGTAATTTAATGAGATATATTTCTTACGATCATAGGTATCCTCTGAGGTATAATTTTCCAACCATGAGTTATTTGATGATGATATTTTTTGAACATCAAACTCAACATTCTTTTGTGATATGTTCCTCAGCATGAGGATGATGCTTTTTAATATACTGCAGTAAAATTATACATGTAAATCATATACAATATGATATTATTGCCTGCTGAAGTGCATCAAGATTTTTTACAACAACAAACATGACTTGCCACTCCAACATAGCTTTCTCTTCATAATAAACTTTACAAAAGTATGTATGAGCTTTTTTAGCTAGTTCACCTGCAGCTATAATATACATATTCTTTCAAAATAGAATATTGTTTTTACATTTTAGCACTGATTGTCGTCTCAGTTTTTTGGCAATGGCTTATTTTGAACTTCATCACTTTCTAAGATTTCACTTTCTAAAAGTAAATAGATAAACTTACATAATGAAATATCTATTTGTCGGTGAATACCTTTATTGTCAGAAACATGTTCATCTGAATCTTTATCACTGTTTGTTTCATCTTTAACTTTTTTGTGATTATTAACATAGGATGTTGGGTAGATATGTTCTTTTACCTTCATAATTATAAACTTGCAGATTAAGTTCATTAGTTTTTGGATCTATATGATCACCTGTTTTACTATTTTCAGTGAAATATGAGTTATCACTTTTCTGTGAACTACTATCTTCTTCATCTGATGTGTTGTCTTCTACAGTGTTAGGTTGATCCTCACTTTTCTCAGTGTTTTCTTATTCTTTGTTAATACCTTAACAGTAGCTATAGAACATAACCATGACATGGTATGTACTACTAAAAGTACAATAGCTCACCTTCTGTCTTTCCTGTTAACTGTTTTATCTCAAATGTCTTTACTTCATTTGCTTTATCCAATAGCTTTATCTTCTCTGTTTACATTAGGTACATAGTTATCTCTATACTAATGTACATGTACCTGATAAGGAGTCTGTTGATGATTGGTCTTGCTGTTTGTTCACTGTCCATAGTGGTAATATCTAATGTATAATAAAAGAGGATGACAAGTTAATACATGTTCATAAAATACTTTAACAAGAAATAGAAACTGTGCTTACCATGAGCACCAAGTCACCATACAATTAAGCAGACTCAAAGAATGGCAAAACGAGGGAAGTGATCAACAAAATCTACATAATAGCAAATTTTTACAATATGCACATGCTCAATTTGCTAAAATCTATTTGGGTTGGACTTATTTGCCGTTGGATAACACAGCATGTACACAATGACTTTCCTAAGTTTTTGTTATGCTTATACACAATGTATTGAAAGTGACATAAATAGCTCAGTAGTTATGTATACACAAACAAGACGATATATGTACTAAAACAGTCCTAACAGATCATACACATCACATATAGTGGTTACTAGTTATATTACTAGTTATTGTATGTATAGAAGGACAAGACTAGCACTCCAAAGCCTCAACTATTTCTGGCAAAGTCTCGTACATGGAGAGAAGAAAGAACTAATAGATCTGAAACAAGTCTAATTGCTTTTGGCTATATAAGTATGTCCATGTCCATTGTAGTCCATAATATATGTTAATAATAACTAAAATATGTGATAATGTACTGATTGATATGACATTCATTTGTTAACACTATCTCTATGTAGATCACACATGTAACCCTCTTTTAAAACTCTCTGTCCCCCATCCACTGTAGATCCCTTATTAGGGTTTACATTCACTTATGTCATATACTCCTTCCACACACCACAACAATCATCTACGTACTCACCATCTTGTAGTGAGTTAGAACAGAGAGAGAATAGTATTTAAAAGAACTGAACAGAGATGCTGTAATGAAAAAACAAAACAAAACAAAAAAAATTGAAGAGCATTATTTCTGTTAAAATAAGGACTGGTTATAGTCGTAGCTCAGTTTTAAGCTCAAATACCTACAGTTTTTTTGTATAACCTTAAGAGACTACTATAATATTAATAGAATATACAATTCAAAGTGTAAACAAAAGTAATGGTTGATTTTGAATGCAAAAACAATACACAATATACAATATCATTAAGTAATACTGTTAGTGGAAACTGTTCAAAAGTTTAGTGGGGGACATGCCCCTCCTGAGCTGCGAGTGAGATACTGTCCATGTATACTGGTCGATATTGAGATGATCGACTTCCCCTTATGCACATGACAGAGGATCTTATCAATGCGAAGGATAGTTGGGATCTAAGCCATCCCATGACCACTGAGTATATGTGTTTCCTCTTCTGAGCGATCATATCTGCCAGACGTTTGTAAAATGTGTTTGCTTCTTGGCCCATTCCTCGATTGGTTGAAAGAACTAGAGTGGTGAATACACCACGCTCAATGTCGCGTACCCTCTGCTCACGCTCTCTCTTTTTTGCTTGCTCATGCCTCTTGTAAGCATCTCCGGAACGATTACTAGGAGTGTTAGGGTAAAAAAACCCTTACATCGAAAAATGCATTCAGGTGGTTGTTCCAAAAGCCTCTACAACGAATATCGAGGCGGGAGATTATCATCGGTGTTAGCTGATTGGGCATTGAATGACTCACCTGACAGTGGTTGTAGAGGTGGCTCAGTAGCCACGTTTGTGGCATACCTCGGTGAGCAGTGAGGCCGTCATGTCTCGAACTTCATTATATCGAATTGTCGGAAATCCGCCCATGTGACAAACCATTGCATGATTTACAGTGAACTGAGCACCACAATTGCTGTCCGAGGGATGTTGTTCAATTGCCAGTAGTACCTGAGACGTAGTGCATCCCTGAACTCTCCTTTGTGCAGATAGAAACCATGCTCAGCTATGGGCAGGACTGATAACCACGAGGATGCTCCTTTTCACTTGCCAGTTCAGCATGGCGTTTTTAGGTTGTCAGGTAGCTGATCTTTCACGGTACAGGCTTGCTGAGCATGTCTTGTTCGATTCATGTCTCTCACGTCCTTTTTCGATGCCATTACTATATCTGGATCTACAGTTTTGTTCGTTTCTTGAGACACAATGAGAGATACTAGTGGTTTTGTCAGAAGTTCTGAGGCTTGATAGTATGGTTAAGAGAGTGTTGTAGGGTTCACAATTCCCAATCCTCGATGTCTCACTGGGAGAGCAAGTAGGTCTCTTTCGAGTTTTGAGCAAGGTGGAAGTCCTGTTAAAGCAGGAATAAAATGCTGCTGAATCGCGTTTTTCTAATAGGAGAAAGAGGTCTTGAACATTGGGAATTGTTCTAAGTAAGTATGTCCACCTGCTGGACAGACCATGTGTGAATGCTGCATATGCAGCATGATGTTGACAAATTGCTATATGGGCAAGCTGCTGAACTTCCTCAGACCATTCACGGACTTTTCTGCTGACATACTCCTTGGTGAAGCTGTAAGACCCAATTCCCACTCCGAGGTGGCGTTTGCTTTCGGTAGTGATATTGACTCCTGTGTCCATGAAGGTCTGGGTAGCACTCTCTTTGTGTTCCTCTTTCACTACCAGGTAAGTTTGGATGGATTGGGATGATAGGTCCAAGTTTCGTTAGTTCGTCCCACTATCTCCTCAAATCGCTGCATGTGGAGGCCCCTGTGGCATCATCAGCATACCAGGCTTGTCTGACGTTTGGGCATTTTTCTTCAGTTTGGTCATAAGAGTGTAATGGCTATGGCATACATAGCCATTGCCAAGGGATCACCCTGGGTGGTACCTTCTGTTGATGAAAGTTCTCCACTGCCTTGAATGAACAGTCGAATGGGTTTTTCTGTACCTGTTCACAAGCACTTGTGCAAGAGGGGGGCAGAGCACGTTGATGTTATGAAGGGCTGAGTGCCTGTTGATAGAGTTGAAGGCATTTATTGCGTCCACTAATAGAGCAGCCTGTGTGCTTTCATCTTGGAAGATAAGCTTCATCGCATGGACAGCAGCTTCACACCCTCCATCTTGACCGGCACACAGTTGAAGCGGTCCAGCAGCCTCTTCGATTTCGTTTTTTCAGGATCCTCAGGATAGCTTTGGCAATAATGCGCCTAGGTACTTCCCCGACACCAATAGGTCCTCACTCCTGGGCACTTGTTAATTGGAATGAGGCAGCAGGCAACGAAGCACTGAGGCCATCTGGATGGACAGGGGTGGTTGCTATACGTTTGCCAACATAGCCAGGGCGGCACAGAGGTCAGTGGAGGCAGACTTAAATGAAAACACAATGCGTCGCCATGCCTGAGCATCTAGACCTGATGGACCAGCAGAGCCCTGTGTATGCAAAGCACACTGAAGGATTGTCTCTGGACTAAGTTCATCAAACAAGATCGAATTAATAAGTTCTAGAGGGTCCTTGTTGTCCCAGCAGAATGCATGATGGTGGAGACATGGCTTTGGGATGTTTGTCCTCAAGTATTTCTCGTACTGATCGCATTTCCGTTTCTCAGTCCTCTGCTTTTGCTTTTTTTCCGGGATTAGTTCATCAGCTTGAGGATACCCACCATTCGTGTTTCGAGACAGAAAGCGCAGAGCATCATGACCTTTCCGTTAAGGATGAGATCACGAAAGGTCCTGGTTATTGAGTCGTTGTCCATCCGTCGTGTGCCCGTCCCCAAGTGTTTCTGAATGCACTTCCCTTCATTCAGCAGGGCACATATATTGCCTTTATACCACAGACCGAGTCAAATACCTACAATTCTGCATGATGGTATCTTTGTAGCCCCTCATTAGTGGTCTAACTATCATGCTACCAGATAATCCTTGGGAGTTTGTGTAGAATAGCTTGCTCCAAGTTAAAGATCAAGGATGTTCAGATATACATTGGTCAGTTATATGTGGTATAGGACAGTTTTTATTGTTTTGTAGGGACATGTTTATTGATCCATCATTACGACCTCAACACTCTCTCTTACATCGTGGAATGTTGGACTCTATATGGATGAGACAGATCTACCCACTGAAGAAATATTCACCGTAGAAAATTATTTCACCATTGTTATGAGTATTTTTAGAAACCTTTAAATTTCCTCCTATTAAAAGTATTCTCAATCATAGGGTCATGGGTTCAATATCATCTACTTCTTAGAGAAGAAAATTAAGTTATGTTGCAAAAGTTACAAAGAGCTTGACATTATTATGCTTCCAAATATGGTCATACCATCTTTACTAAATGGCATATATCCTTCTTTATTAAGAACTAATATACTAATTGTATCTCCTACCTTAGTTACCAATGTATTTACCCTAGTTATCAATGGACTACCTTAGTTACCAATGTACTTACCTTAGTTACCAATGTTCCACCTATCTTAGTTACCATTGTAGCCCACCTATCTTAGTTACCAATGTACTTACCTTATTTACCAATATTTACCTTAGTTACCAATGGACCTACCTTAATTACCATGTACTTACCTTAGTTACCAATGTACTTACCTTAGTTACCAATGTACCACCCATCTTAGTTTACCAATGTACTTACCTTAGTTACCAATGTACCACCTATCTTAGTTAACCAATGTACTTACCTTAGTTACCAATGTACCTATCTTAGTTACCACTGTCTTAACTGATACTTACAATTATTCTGTGATGAAAAGAAGGAGAAGAGAGAAAGCTATTGCTCTTTTGATCAAATTATTTCAACTTCATATTAAGAAGACTTTTATTTCAATCCTGGAAAAAGATACTTAAGAATCTCACAAAGCAAAGCAATGTTTCTTGAACAGAGGACGTGGTGAACATGACAATGAGATGAGGCATGGTATTGGCTGAGAGTGAAGACCTCATTTCTCTCTTTCCTCATGATGTCAGTATAAAGGTACATATTAACTTGTTATAATCATCTCCACTTTGTTCTCCAGATCCTTAGTCATGTTGGTATACAAGGAGACTGTCGATCTGCTCAAGTATGTCGTTCATGAAGAAGATGACTGAAGATACAAGACTGTGGGAATAAAGTACTTATACTTTATTTATATATTTAGATTGATCTCTCTCCTCTGAGTAATTTGTAAGTTTAAAGTAATTAATATTGTTTTATTTGGGGACTAGTTTAATGTATTAATTTACGACATCCTTTACCAGCCATTATAGATTGGAGTCCTTTACCAGTAAATTGAGTACAATGAGCTAAACTTAGATAATTTACACTAATACAATATCCAGAGAGAGAGAATAAGGTTATGTTACTTGTTTTATGATCTTTTACTTTGTTAATAATGTAATAATAGAATCTTATTACATAAACAGATTCTATTATTAACGTATAACTAAGGTAAATACATTGGTAAATAAAGTAATAATAGAATCTGTACTACAACTTTTAAAGAACGTGTGCCATTACTGGGCCATCTTTGTTTTACAAAATGTAGTTTATTATCATCAGAAAGTTTCCGTTTTTATTGGTCAATGTCAAAATCTACAAGACCTTAATCTCTCTGAGTGTCAGGATATCACGGTAACCACAACCCACTTATTAAATATATGATATCTCTAATATATTTCTTGGGATGATGTCATTAAGAGTATAGCAATAGACTGTAGTGGATTATTTTATCTCAACTTATCACATTGTTATGTAACAGATTCTATTATTACATTATTAACAAAGTAAAATATCATAAAACAAGTTACATAACTTTATCTCTCTCTCCTTAGATATTGTATTAGTGTAAATTATCTAAGTTTAGCTCATTGTACTCAATTTACTGGTAAAGGACTCCAATCTATAATGGCTGGTAATGGATGTCATAATTAATACATTAGATCTATCAAGATGTACACAGGTTAATTATTATGTCATTGTAGTAATGATATCTCCTCTCTCTCTCTCTCTCTCTCTCGACTCACTCTCTCTTCTCTCGTCTCTCTCTTCTCTCTCTCTCCTCTTTAGTTTTACTGATGTATTTGTATGTTGGAAATAATGTATTACTGTGTGCATGTGATGTTTGGTATAAAATAGTGCTGTTTTGTTTTTATAGTCAGTCTTATGTTTTGGAGTTGTTTCATTATTATAAACTTATTTGGAGAATATAACATTTAGCGAAGATCGGTGGGATCCTTCAAGTCCATAAAAAGCCGAGATGAACTCGCTCATTGGAAAACTGGTGGATTTTGATCCAGCTGTCGAAACTTGGGAACAGTATGCCAAACTGCTGCAACACTTCTTCGATGCCGAACAAAATTCAAGATGATTCGCACAAAAGGTCGATTTTTATTGTCAGTATTGACTCCCAAGATATACAAGTTTACTTTGCAGTTTACTAAGTCCCTGAGCAGCTGAAGGAAGTCATTCACACAGATTGTTGAGGTGCTGCAAAAGCACCACACGCCTACACCCTCTGAAATCTACAAGATTTAAATTCCATAAGTAGAGAAGCCGGAAAGAAGGAGAGTCGATTGCTGCCTATGTAGCAGAGCTGAGGTCGCTAGTTGAACGTTGTAACTTCGGCGATACTCTAAGTATTACGGTTGTGGGATCGACTAGTTTTTGTGCTGTAAACATTGACACTGTACAAAGAGGTGGTTGGCAGAGTCAAAATTAAACATTTGAAGATGCATTGAAGATAGCTACTAGTATGGAAGCAGCTACAGCAGGAGTGCAAGAACTCATGCGAGAGTCTTAAGATTGGTTAGCAGTACACAAGGAGGGAACCCCTATAACTGCAGCATCAATTTGTTACCGTTGTGGAGACAGGTCAGACAGCTGTAGATTCAAAAGGTCAATCTGTAGAACCTGTGGAAGGCTAGGCCACATCCAAAAGGCATGTATGTCCAAACTGGCCACTCCTCGGGTTAACCCTGTAAAAACTGTGGTAACAGGACACCACCCATAAGGTCTTTGCGCAAAACCAGATCAAAGCCAAGGCAAAGTAAACCGCAAGCTGTTGTAGAAGGCCTAACAAAAGAAGACTTTCACATTAAAAGAGTAACATAGAAAGAGTATCCAACTGAAGAACATTTCATGAACAGGATGACAACCACTCAAGTTAAAATTTAGTGATCAACAAGAAAGATTTAGAAAATGGAATTAGACAATGGAATGCATCAGTTGTTAGTTTACTTTTCACAACAAACGTTTGCTCAACTATGGCTAAAGATGCCTTTAGAAGCATCAGACATTGTCCTCAAGACATATTCAGGGAGAACGGGAAATTAAAACTTTTGGAAAAGCCAGACGTGACAGTTAGTTTTATAAAAGTCAGAGCTGGATACATATTTGTTTAGTTTTACAAGAAGATGGTCCAAGTCTGCTAGGGATGGAATTGGATACAACGATTAAACATAGATTGGCAGGGACAGTACCATCATGGAACATGATGAACTGAAGGACATTGTTAAGCAAGTATAGGCATGGTGTTTTCAGGAAGGTTTAGATCTATATTAAAAAGATTCAAAGCCAGGATTTATGTGGAACAAGATGCCAAAACCAAATACGCCTTCAAAGCATCATTCAGTTCCTTATTCATTTAAAAGCAAAGATTGAGGCACAGTTTAGACCAAATTAGTAAAAGAAGGAGTTATTGAACCAGTACAAACATGCTGAATGGGCTGCACCCATTCTTAAATCTGATAAGACTGTTTGCATTTGTGGAGACTTTAAGGTGACAATACATGGCGTTATCAAAGTTGGACAGATATCCTTATCCCCCAAAATTGAAGACTTGCTCGTCTCGCTACCTGTCAGGAGGCAGAAGTTACCACCAAATTGTGGACTTAAAACAAGCATATCCACAATTGTTATTGACGACGGGAGATTAAGCAGTCGTGGTAATAAATACTCCACAAAGGTTTATTTCATTACAATCGCCTTCCATATGGTATTTTCATCAGCACCAGGAATCTTCCAATAAACATGGATAATTTTGGGGGCAGGGGGCATACCAGGAGTTGTAGTGTATATTGATGTATGTTTTGAAATACCTGGCTCCTACTAAATGAAGGAGCACCTTAAATCATTACAAAGTTTTTAAAAGCGTATTAAGGAGCGCGCGGTCTGAAGTTATGACAGGAAACAAGTCCTCATTTGTGAGTCCTTCAGTCACATATTTAAGGTATAAAATTGATGCAAGAGAAGACATTCACCCTTAACCAGAGAAAGTGGGAAGCAATTGTGAAAGCTCCTAGTCCCTAAACTATTGTTCCACAACTCAAGTCATATTTTGGGATTGCTAAGTTATTACAGTAATTACTAACCTAACATCACCTTTACATTATCTCCTTTGTATAGGTAGCCGAGAAGGAATGTTTAATGGAAATGGACTAGTAAGAAGAACTAGCATTTACATCATGGAAAAACGTTAACGTCCTAAAAAAAGTACTCGCACATTTTGACCCGAAATTACCAATAGTTCTGTCATGTGATGCATCTTCATATGGTATAGGATTTTGTTTTAGCCCACAAATTACCTGCTGGATCAGAAAGATGAGTTGGGTATGTCTCCAGAACCTTATCATCATCTAAGCAAATTATTCACAGATAGAAAAAGAAGGATTAACTTTTGTATTTTGGAGTTAAGAAATTTCATGCTTATCTGTACGGACACCATTCATCCTATACACAGACCATTTACCACTAAAAAGTTTATTTCAGGAACATACTAACATCCCAGTACATGCCTCAGGTTGATACAATGATGGTCACTGTTACTAGCATCATACGAGTACACCATTGCATATCGTCCAACACAAAAGCATGGAAATGGCATATGCTATGAGTTGATTACCACTAGCTGATAAACCAGTAGATGTAACCAGTACCTCAGGAACTTGTTTTATTAATAGAAACTCTTCAGAAATTCACTGATCACAGACAAAGATATTCGTGAGTGGACCAGAAAGGATCCATTACTTTCAATAGTTTATCGTCATATTCAATTTGGTTGGCCACGTAAGGTTAGCTCTGAATTACAATCTTTTTTTCATTATACAGAAAGAACTATCGTCTATTAATGGATTGCAACTCAGAGGTTCAAGAGTCTTAGTATCTGAACAAGGTCGACAAGTTGTTATTAAACAACTTCATGAAGGTCACCAGGTATTTGTCACATGAAGAGTTTGGCTCGGTATACATTGGGTGGCCAGTATGGATATAACAAATTGAAGAATTCGTAAAAAAACTGTGAAAAAATATCAAGTAAATCAGGCAAAATCCAGCAACCATACAACCAATATCTTGGTCATGGGCCAAGAAAACCATGGTCAAGACTCCATTTAGATTATGCATGACCCGCGTTGAGAACAAAATGTTTCTTATTGTAGTTGATTCTCATACCAATTGGATGGATTATTATCCCCAGTGTGACAGCAACATCCACTGCTACTATTACAAAACTAAGGTGGACTTTTGCTGTTATGGACTTCCTCACAACTATTGTCACAGATAATGGCACATGCTTTACCAGTCAGAGATTTGAGTCTTTCTAAAATCCTTAGGAATACAGCATATTACATGTTATATCTCTTATTAACACATACGAAAACAACTCAATACTAGCACAGAACTGAATTAAGGACAACTATACAATTGCTTAAATATCCAATGAATACTTTACTTAAAGTACAAGTCCAAAGTACACAATTAATACATAGTGCAAAGTACATAATCAATACAGTTTTTATTACAGTTTCTCTCCCCTCCTTAATCAAAGAACTCGTCAGCAAAAACGTTAAGGGGTCTCTCCTCACTCTTGAGGGATAACGAGGACCTGTACTGACTTGAGGTTCCAACCTTGTCTTGAATCAGAAAGACTCAACTTGTGATTGGACTGAAGAGTCATTTCTAATTCTGGAATATTATCTGACATACGAACTCGAGTTTGATTTTTGATGTCGTTTAATGATCATGGTTTAGTTTTGCAATTGAACTCCAAAACAATCTGTTTCACTATGACTCCAGGTATCCATTTAACTATATTGCCCTGTGAGAAATTTCGAATGTACACATCATCTCCTCTTGAGAATTTTCCGGGCCTATCGCTCAGTTAGTAATCCGAAAATCACATACAATACATGTCAGAAGCTGCTTTGTTTGTCTTTTTTTTTGAGAACTTTGTCCGGTACTTAGGATGAGTAAATCTAATCTATGCTTTAACTGTGCGTCCAAAACATTAGCTCTGCCGGAGATTGACCTGTAGTACTATGTGGAGTTATTCTATAAGAAAACAAAAATTGGGCTAATTTTGTATCTACTGTACCACTTGCTATCTTTTTCATCCCCTTCTTGAATGTTTGTACCATTCGCTCTGCCAGTCCATTAGACTGCAGATGATAAGAGTTGTCTTATGTGTTGAATACCATTAGCTTTCAAAAAATCTTCAAATCCTGACTTGTAAAACATGTCCCATTATCTGATACGTAGAGTACGAGGCAACCATAACGAGCAAACATTGTTCGAAACATTTGAATAGTTGCTGTAGAGGTTGTAGACGACGTTTTCATGATCTCTTACCAACTTGGAGTGTGCATCTGTCACTTATAAAAAAAACGTAGAATTCATGGAAGGGGACCAGCATAATCCACATGCACTCTGGCCCAGGGTCTAGTTGGCCATGTCACCATGGTTTCTAATGGTGCCATTGCAGGATTGATTGGTTTTCCTGACACTTTGCACATTCTTTGACCAACTTCTCAATATCCTTTGTCAAACCAGGCCACCAAAAAATACATTCTTTGCCAAACTCTTCATTCGATTCACTCCTGGGTGTCCCTGATGTAACTCTGCTAACACTTGTTGTCTACCTTGAGATGGGATCAGAACTCTAGAACCATAAAAAATGCATACCATTTCATGTCACAACTCCGATTTATGCTTACTGAATGATTTCAAGTCTACTGAACAATGTTCTGGCCATCCAAAACTGACATACCTAATACTCTGGTTAATAAAGGATTTTCTGTGTCCACTCTTTTACAGTGTTTCTGCCATGATTGGGCATTTGTCCATGGCTTCCCCATTAACTTCACCAATTCAGTTGGTACTGGTTCTTCTACCTCTACATTCTCAGTAGAAAGTCAACTCAATGTGTCTGCAATGCTATGCTTATGAGTAGGTTGAAAGGCCATCGTATATTCATAGTTAGCCAGGATCAAATGCCCCTCGTTGTATTCTACCAGCTGCTTGTACTGGAACTGGCTGCTTCTCATTAAACAAGGACTTCAGAGACAATTATCAGTGTACATTAATAACTTGTGTCCAAATAGCTATGAATGAAACTTTTTTTTGCTGCAAAAATGCAGCCAACCCTCTTTTTCAAGTTGTGAATATTGTTTTTTCAGATTCGTTAAGATCCATGAAACATAACCTATTGGTTTCTCTGACCATTGTCATATGATGAGCGAGAACTGCACCAATCCCGTACATAGAGGCATCATATTACAAAATTAATGGAAGAGACGGATTCAAATGAACCAGTAAATTTCATGATGTAAGGAGTTTCTTATGTTCTTGAAAAGCTTGACTCTTCTTCTTCTGACCATCTCCATTTGAGTATTCTTCCAGAGCAACCTATAGAGACCAAAGAGATGTTTTGAGATATTAGGTAGGAATCTACCAAATATGTCAAAAGACACAGATAAGACTTTTAACTGGGTGAGATTTGGGAGAAAGAGCTTCCAGAATTGCGTCAACTTTATCTTGTGTTGGGTGTATCCCTGAGAGTCGATAATATGTCCGAGATATGACACAGATTTTCCATGAATACACATTTTTCTCTTTTCAACAACATCCCCGCATCCTCGATTCACTTCAATACTGTCTCTAGTGATTTCAAATGTTCCTCATCATTCTTTCCAGTAATAAGAAACATCATCATATACCTAATCACTCCCAGAATATTCTGAGTAGACTCTCCATAACTCTTTGAAAAATGGTCGGGGCTGATACAATACCAAATGGTAGTCTCCTCTATCGAATAAACCCCTTGTGTGTGTTTAATCACAGTATACTGCTGGGAGACTTCATCAAGTTCCAATTGCTGATATGCTTGGCTCATGTCCAACTTCTCGAAAACAGCGTGCCTCCACCGAGTGTGGCAAAGAGATCCTCAATTCTTGGAATCAGATGACGGTCTAACTTTTGACACTGAATTTAATGTGACCTTGAATCACCACAACCCAAACCACAAGCGCCACTTGCAACTATTAGGCCACCCCCATTTGAAAAAATATCCTGGGATATCATGGGACCTTTACCCCCTCTTCACAAGTAAAAAAAAATACATCTTAGTTGTGACTGATATTTTCAGCAATGGGTGGGTTTGACGTTTGTTTTCCCTACTCAACAGATACAGAAATTTCGCTACAGTGCTGGTTAATGAAATTGTTTGTTGATATGGAGTGCTTTCAAGCCTGTTATAGTGACCAAGGAGCAAATTTTACAAGTCCATGTCATTTCATCTTCTGCAGGAGATCTAGGAATTGGAGCGTACACAAACCACAGCATATCATTCACAAGGAAATGGACAAGTTGAACGCTTCAATCATACTTGGAGCAAATGCTAGCCAAGTTAGTAAAGGACAACCAGCAAAGATTGGGATCTGCATATTCCCAAGGTGTTATTTGCATGATTATCGAACCGCCCCTCCATGAGTCTACAGGTTATTCTCCTTATTGGGTAATTTTTGGACCATCACATCCAAATCTTCCAGTATATGTTAATGCTAGGGCAGGGTTCCCTTATGAGGAGAAGGAGAGGAGAAGAAATTCATGAGTTCATAGAAGATGTGAACCGTTCACTAAAAGGAATATATGGTGATGTAGAACGGAAAACAAATGAAGCACATCAAAGGAACAAATTTAAATATGATGAAAAGTCGCTGGCAGCAACCTCCACTGGTGGGGACAGAGTTTGGCTCTATGTTCCGCTGTGAAGCAGGGAAGAACAAGAAACTGTCTTCGTTGTGGCGTGGCTCTTACACCATAATTGACAGGGTACTGCTGTGACCTACTGCATAACAGTTGATTGGATCTTCAAAGACACACTGGTAGGTCATAAGAAACAGGGGAACTAAACCTCTGCTACGGTTGATCAACAGAGCAAGCTGGCAACAAGCAAACCTACACCTCCCCACAAAAGAACGAGGAAGTTGAAACAGTTTACCCTAACCCAACTTCTCCACCAGCCATTCAAAGTATCAAACTAAGACATGCGGAAGTCGTCGCAAAACAAACAAGAGACTCGATTCTGGAGGATAACACAACATCATCTAATGCAGCTATCCATTGGATAGAAAGACCACAACGTAATTAGTCGACCCCCAGTACGTTGTGGAAATTATATTACTCATTGAATTTGTTATTTTTTACTACTGATTTTTGTGAGGACACAAAAACTAGGAGGGGAATGGTAGTGTATGTATTGTAACTCTAATTGTTTATTTATCTAAACTTGTCTATTTATTTTGGAATCATTGCTTCTAGAACATTCCATCATCTTGCTATATAAAGACTGTGTATGTATTCTGATTTCATTCTCTTGTTGTGAAAATATACCATTGTCAAATTGACAGTTGAAGTCTAACCTGCGGATTCACCCACGTTACATAGTGTCGGGAGTGGAATGGTTACTTTTGACTTACCGTTCCAGAAATTACTGTTGAAGAGTTCATTCCGGGCATGGCCTCGATTCGAATTGTATCTGCTGATGCTATTGCGAGGGGAACTAGTAGATTACTATGTCAACCGTCACTTGAATGACATCGATAATTCAGTAGTATGCCAAATAGATTTAGATTTTAAGCCATTTTGTTGTTTGCTGCTTTCTTGCTTACATCCTTAGACATGAAGTTATCATTTAATGGAAGGACTTCTCATTGAAAGCTCTGAAGAACCCTTCTAACCTTTAGAGTTATGGATTAGGTAGAGATTCTAAAAGTTAATATAGTTTCTAACACTCATGGTTTTCTCAGAAAAACAAATTTTGCAAGTAAAATTCATGGTTCAATTGTACACTTGACTTCCTGCCCTCAGATCAAATGTATGGACTGACCACTCACGTAAAACTCAAAAATTATTATTATTTATGAGTTCTTTCTGTGACAAATGTACTCATTGTTACATAGGAATAATCCAGAGGCATTTAGATACCAAACACCAGAACTGTTTTGTATAGTTAGGACGTTCAGATATGTATCTGTACTAGATAATGATGCTCTCAAAGGATCTAAGCTCTCAATAAACTAGATAAAATATCTCGTAATATAGAGATCACTTCTCTGTGTAAATGTCTGAACTAGGAAGAGTGAACTTTGAGAATATCATCAAGTGATTTGTGGTATCTAAACAATGACCTCTTTTTGCACTTTTTAATAAAGAAAGATAAAAAAGCCAAAATATCAATTTAGTTCTGACCATTACTTGCACATTACTTATTCATTTTCACTAAAAGCCTATATATATTTTTCAGCATAAACATTTTCATTGATGGCAAGAATGATTGAGCAATTGTATATATGATCACTCTTGTAGTAGTTCTAGAATCTAATGCTTAGCCACAATTCAACATCTTCCAAAAATTTACATTATCATCATCTTTGTATTGCTGATCAATACTATTTAGGTCCAGTGGTATCTAAATTAGTCTCAACTCTAGGTAAGAGTTTGAACTTGCATAGGATGGTTGTAACATAATTGGTATTTGTGTGAAAGTACACAAAGTTGTACCACTTATAATATCAATAGTGACATGTTCACATGCACAACTCATAAGTAATTGTTTTTGCATTTTTAAAAAACCTGCTAGTCATGTATACTCCGTTCTTGTTGAGAATGACCACTAGCTCAGTGTTTATAACTCTAGGCAAATGAACTAGAGAGAAATAGTTTGCATCATTTATGACACATGCATGTATTTAACAAACAAATCACCCCTTGCATATACCATACCATTTGTAACAAAAGTAAATCAAGTAATGTTTGTATTAAAAGCATTATAAGTGCATGCATTGTACTCAAAAATGCATACATTATAGTCTATAATACATTATATTAACTTTGTTATAAACAGCATGTCACATGCTTAAAAGTATTTTACTAGCAAAAAGGCTTTATTATGAGACAGTAACTAAAGAAGAACGAAATGTTTCAACATGACTCACAAAATCTTTTAAAATACAATGAAGTTAGGTTAATGATGTAAGTCATTCTGGGAATTTTACCTAATCCAGTCATTTCGAGAATACTAATTTTGAACACTTACATGCAATACATACAAGTGATTAATATATTTTGACTTTCAAGTATCTAAGCTTTGTTTTTATCTACCATTGTCCTATATAGTAAATCCAACCTTGGCTTCTATTTCCTTAACTTTCATCAAACAGATAAATAAAGACTCCAAGATATTTTAGAGCATCAGAGAGGATAAGGAAGAACAGTAAGTAATAATGATACTGGACTCATCAACAAGTTCAGGTGTAACGTGGGTAAATCTGCAAAGTTAGAGTTCAAGTCTCGTTTGACAATGGTATATTTTACAACAAGAGAACTAAAATCAGAATACTACACAGTCCTTTATGTAGCAAGATGATGGAATGTTCTAGACAGCATGATCACAAAAATAAACAAACATCTCAGATAATTAAACAAGTTAGATAAATAAACAATTTAGGGATACAGTACACACACAGGTATTAGTGGTCACTGGCATGGTTTCTTTAAATAATATCAAAAGTTTGTAATTATATAACAGACTAATAATTTAACGTAAATTAAATAGAAATCATTTTATCAAAAATGAAGTAAATGTAGGATCGGACTATTACACACTGGGTCATAGAGTTGAATTAGTTAGCTGAAAAGAGTTGAGATCTAATATAATTAATAACCATTACACAAGTGGAGTAGACTACTTGTAAAGAGGAACACTAAGTAATCATTGTTGTATGTAGCAACAAAATTGGACCAATTAATATCTGTAAAATTTGACTGTGTTCATATTGGTCTTAATTTAACTGTTCAACGTGTATGTCATACATTAAACTAGAATCATAGCAACCAATCAGATGTATGTTATATAAATATCTAAGTTTTACAGGAAGTGTTTGGTTGTGGGCTGAAAAAAATCAGAACCACAAAAATTGAATTCGTGCATTGTCCTATTAACCCTTGAAATTGCATTGGAATTGATGTATTACAATTGATGAGATCAGAATGGTGAAAGACACACTTGTATTCTGTTTACCAGTTAAGGTAAACAAATGTTAAGATATATGTTCCTTCTATTGTAATTCAACAGGTCTTAATTCAACTGCTCAAAATGTATGTCCATACATTGTATATTTACTATAATCATAACGACCAGTCACAATGGGTCATAGAGTTGGATTAGTTAGCTTTAAAAGAGTTAAGAGATCTAATATTCTTATACACACACCATAATCAATGAGTATTACTGCAAAGTATGACTTATATCTCTCTAGAGATCACCTCAAATACCAATAGAGAACAACACTCTTACAGAGACTGACTTCCTCATGGACTCTCTTCATTGTTATAACACACCTTTTCCATTCTAGAGTTAATGTGGGAAGTACAAACAGTGAGTGACCTATGTCATGGCATGTTTGCATCAGAGAACACTCTTACAGAGATTGACTTCCCTCATGGACTCTCTTCATTGTTATAGCACACCTATTCCATTCTAGAGTTAAGTGTTGAAGGACAAACAGTGAGTGACCTATGTCATGGTATGTTTTCATCAGAGAACACTCCTTACAGAGATTGACTTCCCCCTGGACTCTCTTCATTGTTATAACACACTTGTTACCAAGCTCCTTTAACTTGATTATAATCTCTCTCACTTTTTCTCTCATGGTAGTTTTAATGAACCCACTCATAGAAATGAATAGTTAGCTGAAAAGAGTTTAGAGATCTAATGTAATTAATAACCATTACATGAGTGAGTAGACTACTGGTAAAGAGGAATACTAGTAATTATTGTTGTATCTATTCAACTGTTTCACCAATTCCTTTTTCCCTAGCTTAGACGTCACTGAAATACCACTTTTTACTCATTGACGACACCCTAAATTACCCCAGTGGATGCTGTCAGAATTTTTAAGTATTAGTATAACACACTCCGGGAGTGCTGTGGTTGATTTATAAACACGACGCACGAGGGCCGCAGGCCCGAGGGCGGAGTGTTTATAAATACACCACAGCACGACTGGATGTGTTATAAGTGGTTTTATAGTACGTTGCTAGGTGGTTGCTTGGCAACATCGTGACGTAATTGCAACGCACGACACACGTGTTGTGAAAAGGCGACTGGATTCAAGCTTTTCATATAACGATTACTCCAGATGCAACAGATATAATGGTGTTTTTGGAGGATAAAGCTGCCGTCTTGTTTCCTGGTCTCTGCAATAAAAAGGCCTAGCCACTTCACTCAAATAGTGGGATCATGCTCTGTAACAACGCGCTGAGAACTTGTTCTTCTGGGTTTTCAGCATACATAGCATTTCGAGCTTTACTCCATTCATTATAATTTTAACAGCCCACATAGTCGCCCTCTTGCATGTTCTTTGGTGGAACTGCACACTTAATATATCTTTTTTTCTCGCATTTACCCAGATATTGCACTGTGGTTTCAGTTAATGCACTGTGGTTTGTGATAATGCATTGTGGGGCTGGGTGAGAATGTTTTAGTTGATTTCAATGCAGCCTTATAATCATGTAGCAACCACCTAGCAACGTACTATAAGTACAATATTATATGTTGAATATGATTATATTACATAAATTGTTGTCATTTGCAACGGTATTTACAATATTAAAGTTATATTATTCATGTATATAAATTGTTGGATTCTGTTTTATATAAATAATTACAAATACACAATGTGAAAATTTACAACGTTAATACAATGGTATAGGGGAAAAAAGGGGGGGGGGGGGGGGGGGGGGGGGGGGGGAGGATGAAATATTTAGATACTTTTTACAATCATGACAAAAGGAATTGTAATATATACATTGTGTAAATAACAATTATATTAATAATGTATATATTCCAACAATGTTACAATTGTTGTAAAAGAATTGTAATATATACAGTGTATAAACGACAGTGGTATTTAATAATGTATATATTACAACATGTTACCACTTGTTGTACAAAGGAATTGTAATATATGCATTGTATAAATGACAGTGGTATTAATAATGTATCTATTACAACGTTTAAAAAAT
Organism: Gigantopelta aegis; assembly: GCF_016097555.1. Classification (NCBI taxonomy): domain Eukaryota; kingdom Metazoa; phylum Mollusca; class Gastropoda; order Neomphalida; family Peltospiridae; genus Gigantopelta; species Gigantopelta aegis. Next base: position 107,903 of record NW_024532995.1, read on the forward strand.
ATATATGACACCTAAAAAAATACACGGTACATTTTTGTAGCTATATTACAATTGTAATTACAAAAAAAGCAATACATTTTCAACATAACAACAATGAAGATTCAATATTTTTTCCAGTGTCCTCTTCGCATGCTCACTCTTGGTTTCTTTTTTTCTCATCTTGTCTAATATGTCAGTTAAATCTTTGTCTCCCTTTATATGGACTCCAACTAAACCTGTTCTCCGATTTCATAATAGTATAATTTGTGTTAAGCTGCATTCAAATGTGACAACATGCACCTTAATTAATATTATTATACCTTAGCAGTAGTGACAAGGACAGTTGACCTCTCCTCTATAAGCCACTCATAATTTTACCAAAAGCTTTGATCACTCCAGAGACTTTGGTTAACAATTACTTTCAGCTAATGCACCAGTAAAATTATTATGACCACCCATAATATGTCACTGTGGATTAACACTCTATTGCCAATTAATTGCGTGGGCGTAACGGTCAGTTCCAATTTTTTAGTCTGAGGCAGTCGGAAGCAGGGTTTATTGTTTAAGGTAAATGCGTACATTTTGACGGCGAAAGTGAATTTGAAGGACTTTTGTACGATGTTTGGTGACCTAAAGGATATTTTAAGGGTGAATCTATATAATTAGGGCGGGTTATCGATATCTGTTTAGAGTTTAGATAATCTGATTTTCGAAATAGTTATGGTTAGAATATTTACGATTATATAACTTTCATGTGCATTATATGACTAATGCCCCTATATTATAACTGATTTACTAATTATATTATACTTTAGGGACTAGTGATGATTTGAAGTTCATGTGTATTTTAACTTTCCCTTTCCATTGCAATGTCACTGTTTGTACACATGAGATGCCTGTGAAATAACATGAAGCAGTCATCTCATGTCTTTGTGCCAAAGGAAGGAATTTGTCACAGTGTTTGACAATACCACATTGTCTACCCGTTGTCGTGACAATATGGCTCTTTGCAATAAACACATTTCTGGACACTTCTTGCTACCTCTAACAGAGAAATGGTGCTGGCGGCAAAAACGTACTTTGGTGTTCTTGATGGTTGTCCTCTTCGTTTTTCGAGAGTTGTAGTCTATAGTTAGAACTTTAGTTAGTGCTACTCGAAAATTCTTTAATGCTTTGTATGGGGGTGTCTAATGAAGTCACGAGCCAATACAACATGTTTGTAAGAGCAACATCAAAAACAAACCAGAAAGGTATTTTATAAAATTTACGAGATTTTAACATACATTATAGTAACCCTCAATTGGTCATTTCTATCTACTTTATTGTACTGAGAAATTGCATGAGGGGCAAAGGTATTGTTATTCTTGACTCATTTTTTAACTTCCTTGTTGTTGAAACTTTGTCATTAGGATTAGCATTGTTTGATGCACAACAGAAGGGCTTGTGTCGTTGTCTGCCATATAGAGATAACCATGTTTTGTTTTGAACACTATTGCTGTCTCCTCTCTGAGAGAGACCCTTGTTCATGATAGACTTAAATGTTGTATTGATCTCATGTGTCCACATGATATATCTTTCTTTCAACAGGTCTAAAGGAGATCAATCCCATTGAAAAAGCTACGAAATAAACGTGATGGAAATGGGAGTTTATTTTGTTCTGTCAATTTCAAGACAATGCCAGCACCTAGACCCTCTCATTTTGTCACCTTTTCTTCCAGTATAAGGTCAAATCCACATACATTCCCCAGTCATAGCATCTGCCCTCATCCAGAATTTAAATCCATGACGAATTAGCTTTTTGGGCATGTATTGCTTCATTATGACGTCCCTTGAAAGGAATCATAGCCTCAGTCAATGCTCTGCTCCTTACCAGGTATGAATCTCTCACTGAATTTTGTATTCATATATGTTGAGAATTGGTTCTACTTTTTGTAGCTTACTATAAGTTGGCTCACAATAGTGTGGTTAAAACGCTATTGTCAACAAAATGAAGAAAACGATGAATATCAATAAATCGTCTCCAACTAATCCTACTAGCTATTGGCTCGTAATGGAATGTCGAATCCTTACGCCAGTATCACATTAATCACATAAAGCAGGTAGCTGAACGAGACCCATCATATCATAAACCCATGTAAGCTCTTATTTCATCTGCATGTTACCTTATCCCATGATTAATAAATATTCTCCTAAACAGGCATAAGCATAGAGTTTGTCTGGTCAGCTAGATATTGAAGAATGTCATGTGTGAAGAAAAGGTAAAATAAATCAAGCAGTGAGTATGAAGTTATGTTATCAGCTGGACCCATGAGGTTGTCATATGGTATGAAATCTTTTATGTTGATTTCCTTGAGCTCTGTTGGACCATTGAATTGTGTCAGCTCTGAAAGGTATTATGAGTTAACATGTGATATTGTAATATAACAACAGTGATGGTGATGGTAATTATGGCTACTTTATAACAGAAAAATGTAGTGTTATCATGTATTTATAAATGCTAGGATAGCCTTTGATACCTTTACTAAATTAACTTACCTAATGTCTTTTAGACTTTCTTCAATATCAGTTTGTGAGTCAGTTTCATCACTACAGATTACATGATAGCAATAATATTTATCAAATGTTAGACTTATACTGAATAGATTCCTCATCCTCTGAATATTCATCATCACTACCTTCAAAACAGAATTCATTCAAAAGTTCCTCCTCATCATCAATCCATCAGAATATCTAAAACCTCTTCACCAGTGAATCAAGTACTACAGCTCTGAGCCATATTTCTTCTGTTTTAGGGAATAAATGTATGCTATTGCTACTCTTAAGTGATTGTTTTTATTATTTGTTTAATATAACAGTGTATGTAAACATTAGTAGTCTTAACGTTTTTGTTGTGGTTTTGTGCACTCACCTATACCAAGATTGCAGTCAAATGGAAGTAAGAAACGAAGGAAATATAGATGTACTAATGACAAAATCATAGCTCCAAACACTGTAACAACTATCCAAGACACTGAAGCAGTCCTGTACAATTGTAAAAAACAACTATTACAGCTTCCAGAAAGCAAGAAATGTGCGCCAATGTCACTCAACGTGGTTATACACATCTACGGAACTGAATGGCAATTAATTATGACGTGTATACACGTCTATGGCAATTAAGGGTTAAAGACAACTAACCAAAGAGGTTCACAGTGAGATCAGAATAGTTCTTTTCTTTTAAAACATCAGCTAAGATGAGTAAGGTGTTAAAATAGCACTTACATACTTTGCTTATGTTGTTTTCTGATGGTAGGGTATTAATAAAAACCGAGAGAGCTGGTGAATCTTGCATCAGTTTCTATAAAATAAGAAATCCATTAACTTTAAAAATTGTATAACCCAATACATGTACATATTACGCTCTACATGTACTTCATTATAAATTATACATAGCAGTTATAATAAGAGTTATATTAGTATCTATCAATTACTTAAAAGTCTTTTTTGTTCCTCTTCAACTTTCTCTAATGATGTTGTTTTTACTAGAAGCTGAAAAGAAACCATGAGCATATCTTCCTTCTAATCCAAACACTTGAATAGGAGCCTATAATATAAATGATAAATACTGTACAAACTAGTCACATGGGTATGGTTCTTTGGTTAGAAATCAAAATCATGATCAAATGACCACATACTATTTAATTACTAATAATTTAGCATTATACAATAAATTGTCTTATACATATCAGTCTATAGTACTGGTAATGTTATTAATATCAGGTTTATTCATTTTAGGATGGAATCTAGTTACTATAATTTTTATAATTTACATAAAACTAGATAAAGTTGTTGGCTTGAGACTGTTGAGAGCAAGACCACATACTGCATATACGTACTCATTAAACAAACCAAATTAAATACTCTTTATTGAGATGACTGCCTCATTAAAAATGTTGACCAGTACTATCACAGACATTTTAGACAATTACCTTAACAATTTGCTGTGCAGCTGCTCCTGTGGTAATGTTGTATTCAGATATCTCATTGAACTATTCTAAATGAATAAAAGAATAAGTCACATATAACTTAATGTACTGTAAATTCTAAAGTCATTGGATATACACTTTCATATTGATTGTCTCTAATTATCAATCCTGAAATGAAGGAGGTTACCTATTGCTGAATTTTGTGACAAGGATCAAACTAGAAGCCAGACTCCACATAGTCCTCATACCCAGATCTACAAACATCAGGAAACATTTTAGGTCTGGGTATGATGCTGTACATAGCTGACCAATTTCAGTTGGATATGATGCATGTAATATATCAGCCTTGTATTAAGACATATATGTACAGCATTATGTAAGTAATTACTGAATGTTACATAATTATTTCAATACTTGTTTTAGCTATATACTTACTAAATGGTTGACTCTGAGCCAGCTAAGTGCTATCCAGCAGCCATGGTTCTTTATATTTGGTGCAGTGACACTCATGAGGTGTAGCGAGATTAGTGTAAGGAAAGCGTGGGCTAATGCTTCTGTTGCTACGCCCATAACAAAATGGCTACTAAGAGCATATTCCCTTGATTTATTATGTGAAATTTAAGTGAGAATAGCTGTTGAAATATAAACTGTAATATTTCTTAATTAACTCCATTAGACAACAAAAGCATTTGTACAAATTGAAACACAGTAGTAATAGTATCAGCTTATAATGGAGGTGTATGATGTCTGACATTCTTGTCCCTGATCCTGTGACTTTATTGGAACTACTGCTCAACAGTTGTTATTAAGTGGTCATCCTCTCTTATTATAATTTTAGATGGTATAGTTTAAAGAATGTCAACTTCATTACTTTGTTTTTATATTATAAAATTGTCGTTTAATGATTCCTAGTAATAGTTCTAGTGTGTATTCCAGTTGGGAATACCTGGTGCTATAATAATATTTTTTATCTAGTAATCCTTTCTTACCTGTTGTGTTAACCATCTCCTGAAAACTGTTGTGAGAAGTGTTCTTTAATGTTTGATCTAGTAATACCTTCTGTGTTTCTGTCTATTATTATCATGATCTCTTGAATGTGTTGTTGTGTTGTTGTTATGTGTGTAACAATGTTATTCTCACTGAATTTGATTAATTCAAGATTATAGCTCCTGTGTTCTATCTTGTGTTATGATCTATTGTCACTATTGTACATTATCGGAGTTAGAGCGTCTGTTTAATGATAACACCTGTGTTTGATCCCTCCCACACCATCTATTGCGACTTGTTACAACTCTGTAATGGTAATGGTTTCTGTATTTGTTACATACTCCCATAACTTTTACAACTGTGGTCAGTATTAGTTCTCTTGTACATATTATCATACAATTCAATCTCCTATACACTGTTAACAACTTTGTTATATTGTTTTCAACTTCTTGTTATATCATGCATTGCTGTATTATTGTATATCAATTAGTTTGTAGTTGTTCTGTGTTGTTATCTTATATTTCTCATTGTTTTATTCTGTATGATCCACAGAGTTCATGTACTGTAATATCTACATTCTCTTGTTGTCTTTGTCTTGCTTTACTCATGCATATTCCCTACAACTTTTATTTAATACTGGTACTACAGCATTATGTCGGTATCAAAGATGCTTTATCTACTAGTAAGATATGTTTGTTACCTTTGTACTATTTTCTTTTCCATCCATCATTGTTCTAATTAGAACTATCATAGTTATTTGGCCTTTTTCAAACATTCTAATGTTACCAATTTGTATGATTAACACCGATTACAAGATTATCAAAACAAGTATCTAAATTATCCTTGTTTTGGGAATTACCTGGCATCTGAGGTTCCACCTAACATCAATGATTTTTTGTGTTATTATTCTCTTGCTTATTTCTGACATTTAGCATTGTACTCTGGCATCAAGGATTTTCTTGGACTTTTACATCCATCCAGGATTTTATTGGTGTCTGGATGTTTTTTTTGACATCTTAAACTTTTCTTGCTTATCTCTGGCATCTTGAATTTACCTTTTTGGCATCTAGGATTCACTGGCATCTAAGGACTTCTCGTGACTTCTACTTGCCTGTAGGATTTGAAATTTTGGTTTGTGGCAGGTGTCTGTGGTTTTTCTAGATTTGGAGGGTTTTACAGGACATGTGAAGGTTTTTCCTTTGTATCTGGATTTTTTCAAAATCTAGGCTCTTCTCTTTATCTCTAATAACTGACAAACTGTTGTACACTAGAATTGTAGACTCTTGTCAATTTAATAACAATAATATTTCACTGTTATAATGACTATTTTTCATTTTATAGTAGGACTGTTGTTACTAGTCTACTGGAGATGATGATCAAACTGATTGAGATCTGTTATAAACTCAACAATTTAAATGATCCTTTTTAGGACTACTTTGACTGTTTGCTGATCTACTGGAGATCAGTGTTCTGCTGCTAGTAAGTTAATAGAATTTTTTAGTATTTATTCTCTTATTATAGTAACTTATTCTACACCAACTTGAGATGATCAGATTTTTATGATAAACTTACTAATTTACTAACATAACTACTTATTGTTCTGTAGTATAATGATATGATGTTCTAATGATTGTGAGTTCTATATTAACTATAATTTTAGAACAAAACAAACTCTGTTACATTTAGTAGGTCTATTAATAACTAATAATAGATGATTCGATGACATTTGGTAATGTGCTGCTGTTACGTAAGTGGGCTTGTTAAATAGTACAATTATTACTGAATGAGCTCTAATTATTGGTCAAATAAGTTCTCTAGACTGTAAGTTTGATCTATTATTAATTTGACAATCTTATACTAAAATATTTCATTTACTTCTATAGTGAGACACATTGACATGGACTGGAAACGATCTAATGAGGTCCTATGAGGTACTTGTATGTAAGTTTAATGGTCACTTCTAGTGCTGGTAATGATGACTGATCTACATTAACTGATGACTATTGTAAGTATCTGTTATAATAATGTGGACAGCCCTGTACTAAACATTTGTTTTAATTTTTAGATGATTTTGATCTACTATATATAGGTGCCAATAATGTCAAATGTTCTCTGATAACTTAATTGTCAGTTTTGATCTATCATTAATTTTGACAATCTTGTACTAAATGTTTTCCTTTAATTTTATAAGGAGACATTGAAAATGGACTGGGGATGAATTAGTGAAGTTTTTCTAGTCACTGTGTAAGTATGATTGATCTTTTTGTATATCTTTTCTAATTCTTTTCAGTTTTATTCTGTAGTTGATGCTCTAGTTGAGTGCTGGGAATGATTATGGGTGTATTGTAATACTTATACTGTGATATAAGTACAATACTACTGACTTGTTGGTCTAGTAGATTTATGATCTGATCTCCATTAAAAGATAACTACTGTAAGTTGACTTATTAAATAGTACAATTGTCTACTGAATGAACTTTAGGATGGACAGGTTTTAATGGTCACTTGTAGTGCTGGTAATGATGGTCTGATTTAAAAATTTACTGATTACTATTGTAAGTTATATCTTATTATAGTTTGTTTAATTATCTCCTTTAATTCAATGGTGAGATATTGATGACTGGACTGAGATGATCTACTGCAGTTCTCTAATCATTACTCTAATCTTTATATACTTTTTTAAATTCCATTTAATCATTTTATTCTGTAGTTGATGTTCTAGTTGAGTCTCCTTTATAACTGCTGTTAATGAGGTTGTATACTAATACATTTATACTCTATATATACTATAATTATTTTTGTCTCTTTAGTAGATTTATCTACAACTAACACTGGACATTAACAATTGGTTTTGTCTTGAGGATCTGGAGAATTATTAGACATTGATTACTGGTTTGTGGCTCAGCTTGGATCTTGAGGTTGATGGGGTATCTTGAATATGGTCAAGCATCATATGGTATAGGTTGTTCATATGGGTATCATAATTTAATTGTAGGTGCTTCACTAGTCTCAGGCATCAATAGGTGGATTTGGACATGGAACAAACTTGTCTTGTGTTACCTCAAATCTTGTTATACATACCAATGCCCTTGTACAATCTCTTATGTGATCCATCATCTTGATATTAAACCTGATGTTAGACCCTCTCATATACAGGCCCCGTACAGGGTGGTGATAGGGGGTGACAAGTCACCCCCCTTTTGAGCTTATAATTAATTATTCGTTGTTGTTTTGCTTTGATCAGAGGATCTCTTTGAGTACCTACTTTAAAACATTTTTCTATGGGAGGACCCGCAGACCCCTGTTAGAGATTTGTCACCCCCCTTTTCAGAACCCTGTTTAAGGGTCTGATATATATTTCATTAACCCCTTTGTCACCCTTCAAACCCTGTACATGTGTTATAATAATTCAGAAACACTGTTGTTTTATATCTGTGGTGTTATACAATCTGAATTATTAACCCCTCTATTCATTATTGCTCCCCCTAATGTCAGACCCTCCCATATTTAATTATCTTTCAAACCCTCTGTGTCTGGAATGCTGTTCATATATAATGATAAATCTTGAATTATTAACCCCTTTTTTCATTATTGTTCGCCTTGTATGTGTTTATAATCTTGACTTATTATCCTCTGTCTTGTATAATCCAGAAATATTAACCCTTTGTGTCTGTCATATAAACTTCAACCCCCCCCCCCTTTGTGTCTTTCATTTAATCTTAAATTGTCAACTCCCTATATGTGGTATAACAGTGGCTGATCCAGAAATTCCCAAGGGGGGGGGTGTGGAATTAAAGTAAAACTCTGGAAATCCATGAGAAAAAATTACATGTAGCACTACACTTTTGATCATCCACTGTAGCAGTCAAGTTTATATTACTGTTAACTTCAAACATGATCATGTATTTACAGTTGAGTTGACAATGACTTGTGAAAATTTAACTGCATGCATGACTGCTTGATTGTTGGAGCCTAGGACTTCAGTATACTTCAGGTTACTACATGTGGTTTGTGCAGCTGTGACTAAGTGTCCTCAGTTCATGTCATTGTGTCATGATCATGGGAAAGTGGAAAAAGAAAAGCAGCAATGGTACTAAAGACATCAGGTCTTTATTTACCAGTCAAGCTCAACATCAGTACAAGGTGTAATAATAATAGTTATGAATTGATTATTATAGTCAATGATCTTCACAGGCCCATGATTCAGAGTTGCATTCATCTCAGTCTACTATTATAATGACTTATCTAGTACCAGTAACTCACTCTCACAAGAGTTTCCACATGACAGTTTACAAGATGAAGTTATCAGTATTGGTACCAGTATACCTCAGAGTCCCCAGCAACATAGGAATACAGGAGACAATACATCCCAAATTCCCCAACAAGATACCAGTGAGGATGATCTTGGTACACCTATGATCACGGGTGATAATGATGTCATTACTGCATCAGGATCAGGAATGGCACAATGTTCCAACTCATGTGAGGAAAATTCGAGCAGTGTAATTGTTCCACCTTGCCACAATCATTCATTAAATCTAATAGAGGTAGCAATTTAAAAAAAGCAGATTGCTAACAGAATCTGAAAAGTACAAACTTCTTACTACATCACCGAATGAAAAAATTCCACACAATCAAACCTCAAGCTTGGATTACAGATATTTTCCTTATAAAAGGGGTAGTCAACAGCGAAAGATATCCTTTCAAAGGAAATGGTTGGAACAGCACACATGGCTTTTCTATGGTGGATGTGTGGAGAAAGGAGGTTGGTGCTTACCGTGCATAATTTTCTTAACAGATAGTGAGAAGGTACAGCTCAAGAGTTTTGTTAACACCCTTTTGTCAATTACAACAAATCCACCGAGATTCTTGCTAGACACTGCAAAAATGTTTATCACTTGTGTGCAGTTTAGAGATCATACACCTTCAAAGCTAGCTATTCCAATCCAGAAATCAGAATTGACAGTAGACTCACAGATACTAATCAGAAAAATTTTTTGTTCAATTCTGAAATTTTACCTGTCTTAGTAGAAGCAGTTTTAACTTGTGCCAGGCAGAAAGTGGCCCTGCAAGGACATAGACAAGACAAGATAGACTTCTCCAAGCCTCCATGTTTCAATGAAGGTAATTTCATAGCTATTTTAAGATTGCTTGCCAAAACAAACAGCACTTTGCAGGCGCATCTAGTTTCTGGTCCAAAAAATGCAAAGTATATTAGCAAAACAATCCAAAATGAGATCCTAGAAATAGCTGCCACATAAATTCGTCAATTTTATCAAGATTGCTTGATGATTTTGTCCTCATTTTTCACTGATAGCAGATGAAGTAACTTCTCATGGTAAAGAGATCTTATCAGTTTGCTTACGCTTTCTGGAAGTTAGGACTAACACTGAATTGTTGCCAAGAAACACGAGGTCCTCTTGGATTTCACTTCTTAGAAAGAATCACAGGGGAAAAAGATAGCTGAGGGTATCCTAAAGGTACTTGAATGTCATGAAATCGATGTAACAAAATGTCGTGGGCAAGCATATGACACTACAGCCTCTATGAGTTCTTCAAGATCAGGTGTACAAGCCCATATTCAGAAATTTGCTCCTGATGTGATTTACCAAGGATGCGTATTACATAGCTTAAACCTTGTAATATGCAACTCCTCGAAAATTTCATCTATTAGAAATATGATAGACAGCTGCCATCAAGCATTTTTGTTCTTTGATAACTCCCCAAAGCGCCCCAAACGATTTCTTGAAATGGTAATCAAATGTTTTTTGTCCTAATCATGCAAAGAAAGTAAAATAAATGGCCTATGCAAAACCAGATGGATTGAACGACATACCACTTTTACGGCTATTTTTAAATTGTATCCATATCTAACTTGTTCAAACTTGGAATGAAATATGCCATCCAAGTGATGAGGAACAGTTATATCCAGAAGGTAATCATTGGAACTGGGATTCTGAGTCTCGCAGTTATGCAAATGGACTTCGACACACTTTCTGTAAGTTTGAGCACATAGTCGTCTTCTTGATTGCAAAAGACTTTTGGAACCAATTTGTCCAATTGCTGAATGCCTTCAAGGAAGACTACAGGAAGTTTACTTTGGCTTTAAAAAGGTTGATGAAGTAAAAGAGGCCTACAAGAGAATGAGGGAACATGTATCTACTCAGCACAATTCTGTTTACTCTAAAGCTCTCAAGCTGGCAGATGACATAGGGAGTAATGAGGACATGCCACGCATACTGAAGGTAAGACAAACAATGAGATCAAATCCTGATGTTACATCTCCAAAGGATTACTGGAAAGTAAGTTACAATTCCCTTCCTTGACTCAATTGTTTCTGAGTTAGAGTGTAGATTTGCACCAGAAAAACGGGCACATTATGAGCTTTGCTCCTTAATTCCTGAAATCATCACTAAAAAGGATGAAAGTGATATTAGTGACACAGCTGATCTCCTAGCTTCAAAATGGACCCATCTGATGCCATCATCAGATAACTTTGAAAGTGAACTTAGACGATGGAAAGTACACTGTGAAAGTATCAAAGAACCAGATCAGTAACGAGTCTACTTAAATTAGATGCTGATTCCATTTTTTATCCAAATGTCAGGGAGCTTTTATGTATATCTGGCAGTTCTTCCAATAGGTAGTACAGAAGCAGAAAGATCATTTTCATGTTTAAGACAGATTCACACATGGTTGCAAACAAAATGACTTCTGACAGACTTGGCAATTTAGGTGTAATAGGGATGCAAGGATTTAATTATGAAATAAGTATAGAAAAAATGTTGTGAACAATTTAAATTAAGAAACCCTAGAAAAATGACTTGTGATTCAGTTCTTTTCAATTGATTAATTATTGGCTTTATTAAAATTATTTATATTAAGTAATTCATGGGAAAAGGGGGGGGGGGAAATCCACCCTTACCACCCCCCCCCTGGATCAGCCCTTGTATAACTTGATCCAGACACTTGTTAGTGTCTGTCTCCGAAGTATTGACTCTGTATCTGTTGTATAAAAACACCTTTATTCTTAACCCTCTTGTGTTTATCACACTATCCTAAATTGTCAACCCCCTCCTATGTGTGGTATAACTTGATCTGACTTGTTAACCCTCTGTGTTCTGTCATGTTTTCCTGACTTATTCTCTGTGTATGGTATGAATTGTTTATTTGTGTCTGTAATTAATCTTGAATTGTTAACCCTCAGTGACCATATAATGCTGTCATTTAAAACCTCTGTATCTGTTGTATAAGTGAAGTCTGTATTGTATGTGTTAAACCCTTGTGTCAAATAGTAAACCCCTTGTGTGATATAAATTGATTCTAATTGTTAACTGTCTCTCTGTTATATAATCCTGCAATATTAATTCTTGTCTTACTGGCATCTCTTGTTTTTACTGACATCATTATCCTGGCATCTAAGATTTGGTTTACTTGCTTTATTTCTAGCTACATGATGTTTCTCACTGGAATCGAAATTATTTCTTGTTTTTCATTGACATGAATGATTTTAGGCAATGACTTATTTGTCCAGAGCACATCTATACTTTATGTATTATGATACTGATCTCAACCTCCTAAACATTAACTCACTGATCTCCACCTCCTAAATATCAACTTGACACAACATTTCTACCACCACTGCCATTATTTGATTGTCAATTCTTGTTTCCACTGGTATCCAGGAACATTACTGGTATCTCAGAATTTTCATGGATTTTCTTGTTTCCTACTGGCAGCTAGGAGTTTCATTTTTATACTGGTATCTAACATTTTCCTTTTTTTTCATCTACTGACATCAGGATCTAGATCTTACTGACATTTACAATTTTACTTGATTTCTTTACAGACATCTAACTAAATCACAGAAGTTTTAGAAAAAAAAAAGAAATTTCAAGGATCCAAGATGCTTGAAAAAAGCAAGAAAATCATATTGCTCTGTTTTGACTATTTTTCATTTTATAGTAGGACTGTATTTACTAGTCTACTGGAGATGTTTGTAAACAATTTAAATGATACCTGTTTTGGGCTACTTGGATTAGAACTGTTTGCTGATCTATTGGAGATCAGTGTTCTCCTGCTAGTAAGTTAATAGAAAGACATGATAAATAAATGTTTTTAGAATTTTTCTTTTAAAGTATTATAGTAACTTATTTTACACCAACTGAGATGATCTAGATCTAGTATAGTCCAATGATATACTATATGCAAGTTATATCTATTATTTATTACAAATTTACTAACTACTTATTGTTCTGTAGTATAATGATACAATGTTCTAATAGTTAAGAGTTGTTTAATTTTAGAGCAAAACAAATTGTTACATTTAGTAGGTCTATCAATAACAAACTACTAGAGATGATCTAATGACATTTGTTAATATACCTACTGTAGGTTAATTTACAATTGGTTACTGAATGAACTGTATAATTTTGATAATAGGATGTACAGTTTAATGGTCACACTTATAATATTAGAACAGAACAAATTCTATTACATTTAGTAGGTCTATTATAGCTACTGATCTTATGATATTTGTTAATATACCTACTGTAAGATGATTTATTAATTAGTATAATTGTCTACTGAACTATTTTGTTCTATAATAGGATTGATGAGTTAATAGTCACTGGTTGAGATGAGATGATCTCTATTGACTGATTACTATTGTAGATATATGTTATTATAATATGGACAGTTCTGTACTAATATGTGTTTTAATTTTTTAGGAGGACTTTAATCTACTATAATGAACTTTCTATTTTATGATAGGATGGTCATGTTAATGTCACACTGGTTATGATGATTCAATCTCCATTAACTGATGACTACAGTCCTGTACTAAACATAACTTTTAGATGGGCTTTGATCTAGTATATTGATGTATATAATGTTGATGTTCACTGATAGGTTAGACAGAACACAATCTTGTACTAAACTATTTCCTTTAATTTTATAGTGAGATACATTGATGATTGGACTAGATGTTGATCTATTGCAGCTCTCAAATTCTAATTCTATAAGGAGACATTGATAACTGGAGTGAGATGATCTAGTGCAATTCTCTGATCATTACTCTATGTAAGATTGATCTTTATGAACTTGTTTTTAATTCTAATAGATCATTTTTATTCTGTAGTTGATGATCTAGTTGAGTATCCATTATAACTGTTTTACTAGAGATGATGATCAACTGGTTGAGAGCTGTTTAGCTGTTCATTATTAGTATGAGATTGTTTTTGTACTAGAGATGACGTCAATAATATCCTGATAGCATGTATTAGTGATCATAAAATCTATTCAGAAGAGATCAGGTACTGCAAAGAGAACTAGTATTTTTGATTAATACAGTACTGACCATTTGTTACTATGAAATTGACTTAGATGTATTAACTTCCATTGAATGCTAACTGTTTGTCCAGAACGACACGCACTGACTAAAGAATAAAAGCAATGTCTCTTGTCTTACTGATATTTTTGTCTTCTCAACCAAATCATCTGATTCATCTTCTAAGAAAGACATCAAGTGCTATCTTCAGATTATCTTTATCCTAATAAATACCTCTATGCAGTTTATTTGAACTGCTCTAACAAGATAATCTCTAGATCTGATACACTCTTTGTCAAATCATATATCTGTCAATGGAGTTGCTTTTATGTTATACTATGTTATTGTTGATAAGAAGTAACAAAGGAGAGGAGACATGTAGATCTTATTTCATTATCTATGATTTCTGTCTTATCTTACTTTATACAAACTCATAACCTTCCCTCATATAGATCTTGTTTGAGTCAGAATTTTAAATAGTTCACTATATCTCCCCAACACTATCATAGCTCTCAGACATTATGTCTACATTCAATTTTCTTCACATTTAGGAAATTCCCATGTACTAGTATGGACATTATAATTATATGGAATACTTAAATATAACCTAAAGCACCTGGAGTAGTTTTAGATCTATGTTATACTAGCCCTCCTTGATTATCTCCCACCATATTTCTGTGTAAAGGACTTTCTCAGAAATAGTTGAGACTTTGGATCACTAAAAAAACATCTATACATATAGCAAACGGTAATACAACTAGTGACCACTACATATGATGAGTATGGTCTATTAAGACAACCCTTTTGTTGATGTTGTGTTTCAATAAAGGATTATTATGACAGCAATAGTAGGAGAAAGAGAGACAATTACAAAACAAGTGATTAGGTGATCTGCTTGAGTATTGATTCATTTTATTGTTAACATCTGACCAAAGTTATATTCTGTACATATCCCTTTCCTACAATAAGCGATAATATACTGCAGTATATGTATAGTACAACAACCTTGTAGTACTACTGACACACAAGTAGAGTACCTGTATGGAGACTCTTGTAGTACATGTATCTTGTTGAACTCCACATAAATATATACTGTTATATATATATTTTCTCTATACATACTGTGTATTAAGAGAACAACTGAGAAGTCAGCAATTATTTGCTATAAGTTTATATACATAAACATAACATACAGTGATGTCATTTGTGTCCTTTAGAATACTAAATTGTTAGGTTTGTTTGTTCTTGCCTACAATGCTGTGTTGCATACACCTGCTATGGATTTGATTAATGCATGTGTCTGTGCAATTTTTAATCCAGTCCATATCCACTTTGAGTTCTGGTAGCTTGGCAGCTTCTATACAAGTGTGCTATTCTGTTGTGCAGAATTTATTTGAATTCAGAGATGTAGTATGAGATGGAGGAACTAATAAAAGACAGTTGTGAAATGGAGAGAGAGTAATACTAATAGTGGATTGTAAAATAAAGAACATGGCAGTATATGTTTTGTCAATGTCATTAGCAAACTTCATGGTAACTCCAAGACTGTCTTCTCTTTTACAAAGTCATGGCATTGATTATCTAATTAGAGTGACAATAGATTTAAATAAGACACTAATTAATTTTAATAAAATTTGTGATAAAATCAAAATGAAGTTAAAGACATAATAAAATTTGTCCAGATAAGCCAAAAAAGTAACCAAACACTTAAAAATGATGATAAAAATACAAGAATAAAAGATCTTTGTGAATCCTTAAAAATCAGCCCTAATAATTTCTAAATGATTCCTTCTGCATGAGATACATAGCAATATAGTGTAAGACCAAGCTTTAATCCTAAATGACAAAACCTTGTGTCAACGTTATGTTATTAGTTTATGGATTAACTGATTTATTGATGTATCGTAGCAGCTGCCATCATTACACTAAACCTGTTTACCATTTTATATACAGAAAATACCCTATACTTCATAGTTAACCATTATACCACAAAAATCCAAAGCCATTACAAACTGGACTAGCTAAAGTTAAACAAACATTACAAAATTCACCTCAAGGTAAATATATTTAATTGACAGATGCTTACCAATCTAAAGTCCCCCCTACAGGTATATCATATAAACATTTGGTACGCTACTAGTCAGAACTCGATACTCGTTAATATCCATTTGGGATGGACCTAAAGGAAGCTGTTGGTATTCAGGTTTGTCAAAGAATTCATTTTTAAGGAGATATTCTTGAGAGCTCCAGTAAGTGAGGTTTCCTTGAAACAGTCCAATGTATAAAATATATAGACATAATGTATGAAGGTATACAATATAAATATATATATATATATATATATATATATATATATATATATATATATATATATATATATATATATATATATATTTAGTTTTGCATGAACTTATAGTGTAGGTAGTGGACAATTATCAAGGTTGATTAGATAAAATATTGTTCAGCAGCAAATTGAAACTCACTCTGTGAACAATTTGAGTTATAAGGAACCTGTACAATAATTCATTATTATTAATACCTTATAATGTTATTAGTCAGAATATGCAGCAATGAATAAATCTCATATAGTGTTCAAGTAAATCTGATAGAGTGCTATATAGATATTTTAATATTGAAGAATATGTGATTTAGTACCAATATCAAAAGTTAAAAGTGTTTATTCAACTTTAATATTTATCCTTATTTCACAAATACAAGCCCTGAAATATATGTGTTATTAAGGTTACAGTCATATCTATTACATGAATACATACCTAAATTGAGTATAACGTAAAGTACTGAATGATACTTTCAATGGACTATCAGCTACTAAAACATCCTGATATCTCAACTTTTATCCTTTGAAAAAATAAGTGCTAGCAAATGCTTGTGTAATTTTCCTGTGACAACTGATGAACTTGAGAGGTTAATTAGTCTGTGTAAAAGAAAGACAGTAATGTTATTGATTGGGTCTTCTCTCCTAAATGTCACTTGACATGCACTATCTTGTAAAATATAAGATTCATTTTTTGGATGACTTGAGTCTGTCCAACAATGTCACTCTTCAAAGCAGTAATGATACTACAACAAGTCACTTCTGTACATGTCTGCTCCAAACTCACCACGATTAAGTCCCATCTCTCAACACCATCTCGACTATGTTTAGCTTTGATATTCTGCAGCTTTTATGTAGGTCTAGTTTAAGAACAAGGTTAAGCCACTTTGGTATCTGAAATGAGCTTCTAATATGACAGTCACATTTGAAAAAATAGATGGTTAACTTTTAATTATGTAATGCAAAAGACTAAAAGCAATGTATAAGTAAGTCTGAAAAACATGAAAATTTATTGAAAATATGGAACTATATGGATACAAGCAAGAATAAAGAAGTTGTAGTTATGTCAACAAAAAGTAAATGCTTAAATGTATTTGTTCTAATTTACATCCCAAGATTGAGATGACCACTCCCCTTTATTTCCTATACAGACTAAAATGATACTTTTTTTATTACACGAAAGGTTTATTCAAATAGAAATAAAAGAATGAATGTAATATTAACCTGAAAGTGCTATGAATTGTTTTTATAAGTCCTAAATAGTCTTTGATATGTGTCTTCATAGGCAGTAATAGGAGGATATTTGTTAGATCCATCAATACATTCTATCACTGTCTCATTATCAGGATGAATAAAGATAGCAAGTGACTGACGACTTTTCCTTTGTATTGACTCATCAACAGGATTTAGTACTCTATGAGGCTATGGATTATAGAAGGGGAACATAGGTTGTAAAATAGAATGTATAATGTACCGTAGCCAAGTATTTGTCACTAGTCCAATTCTGCATTAGTGCCCCTAAATTAACCAGCACAGCATCAGCCATGTAAGGTACATCAATATAACCATCATCACTACATTTTACCTAATAGAAAATAATATTGTAATCAATCTAAGAAATATGTTCAAACCTGAAGTCCTCCATTTGGATCTTGAAAGAGTAGTGTAATTGATCCATAGTCCACATGTTCTCCACATCTTAATTGACCAGGTTTAATGTCACCAATAGAAGGAAGAGGAGGATAATAAAGAACACGAGCTGTTGTATAGCTCTCAGTTACTCTATCAAGTAAGCTTTGATGTCTTTTTATAAAATACTGTGGATCCTGAAAAGATAATTTAATTGAGTAAATTGATACAACAAGGTATCTTCATATGAAGTATTATAGTATTTGTCTATCTGGCACAAAATATGTTACAAATTCATTGCTTGATCTTTTGCTACAACCATAGATTCTAACATGAATTTCCTTAGCTCTAGCAAACTCTATAGAAATGGAAGTAATTGATGCTGCTACTTTTCTTTTCTCATAGCTAAATATCTAAGTTTCAAACTCCATTTGTTTTCCCTCTTACATTACCAGGCAACCTTCTGCAACAGATATACCTAGGTTGTCTACCTAGTATTTTTCCAATAGAATCTTATTTAACTCAACTACAGTAAAAGCATGACCAAATATAATCCACCAAACCAACAGCTCATTTTCTGTTAATTCTTTAACTCGTTAAACATTAGCCACACTAACAGTTACAAAGGAACACTAACAATAGCTTTGCTTTTTCAATAATCAATTTATTAACCCTTACATCCAGTTGTAATGCATAGCCCACAATTTCAAGTATCTTGACAGCAAGTTTAATACTAGCATCATATATTTCAGTCATAGTTGTTCTAAAATCTGGAACATCATCATCAGGAAATGGCTAAATAATTTATAAATTAAACAACTATTGAATTTATTACAATAACATACACAGTCTTTAAATGTACAAATGTTGAAGGCCTCCTTCAGGTCTCCAGGTTTAGCTGGATTTACACTACAAGGAATAATGAAGAGTCTATTAGCAGATATGTTTAAAAACATTAAGACAGTGTGTTAATGTTATTTACTATACCTACAAACACAAACATTATGCTTTGCATGAAACAGACATTGTTTCAAAGGCCTAATAATTAAAAAATATAGCTTTCATATTTATACTGCTTTTAAATCTTTGTACAGGTCAGGATCAATAACATTATTATATATACTAAAACAGACCATTTAACTTTTAAACTCTCTCTCTCTCTCTCTCTTTCTCTCACTCTCTCTCTATGTATATATATATATATATATATGCATATAGTATTTGTGTGTGTTATAGCCCAATTGCAAACTTTGGCCTGTGTTTAACTGGCCGATAGCTTCAAAATAAGCCAGCCAACTTGTTAATTGGACAGCCCAATTATTTAAACCAAATACCTGGGACTTGTTTAATCATGGATAAGACCTTAAGAAAGCAAATGATATCTTTAAAACAGTCATATGGTAATGTATCTCATTGTTATAAAATTTTAATTTATTTTTAGAGCATTATGTACAAGTAAAACAGAATATAAGAAATGTTGTCACACACAATTCTATTGACCTGATCAAAGTCAAAAACCAAACACAGCTTAGCTACTTTTTCTTCTACACTTTCTTACTTATTACATTATAATTTGTCTCCTAAGATCAAGTAAATAAAAACTGTAGTTAGATTTTTTACTTGAGTGGTTAGTTATAAAGTGGGCTGAATCAATTTAAAATTGGACCACCCAGCTTTAAAATAGACTACAGGCTATAACATGAAAAATTATATACCTTTCTTGTTCCAGTGAGACATAGCCATTGTTCCCATGATTACCATCACGAGGATATTTTTTCTTATGTGGTTAGGTAATTTAAAGAATTGTAAAGAAACATCAAAGGCTTTGTCAATCTATTATGGATAATAGACAATATTATAAGATAGAACACATCGATAACTGTGTCAAAGAGTGAGGTAAAGCTGAGTAACTTGGAACAAAAATCACCTGTTTACTTTTGCTACTCAGGTATATTACATTCCAAGTTATCCCCGCTTTAACTTATGACCTAATTTCCTAAATTGGACTTCCTCCACTTACCAGCTTTCTGTCAATTCCATGATTTTTGATAAAGACAAATCCAACTGAAGTAAAAGCAGAGTTTATCTCTTCCACTTGTGGACACTGACTTAAGTCAGGATTAGAGTTGATGTCCTTAATATCAACTACTGGGATTGTCTGCTTTGTGTAGCCATATTTGGGCCTCGAAAGGTGTGGTCTCTAACCTGGCGGAATGTTTACATCATCGTAAGTTTACCTCTACTTAGTCTACGTTTAATTATTAGAACTTAAGATATTAACCTGGTTCTTATAAACTGTCATGTGCTACATCCAACTTGATGAATGACACAGACTGGTTAATAGCATTCTTACCTTATCGTTACTGATGGGAAAGTCTGCATTTTACTTAGTCTCGCGTAGCCAGCCTCTCCTTCCCGAGAGGGAGGGGCTGGCTACGCGAGACTACATTTTACTAGTTTCTTTCATAACCAAGGTATTTTTCAATTTCTTCTGATGGTGCTGACTATATTGTAGTTGTGGCACAGATTTTAGTTTTAATTTAGTTACATATATGATCTCTCAATATTCTTTATCAATCCAGTAATAATGTATATTAGTACACTAAGAGCTTTTCCAACACCTTAACAGCGTTATAGTGATACTTTCTTCTACTGGTCTAGTATCCATCAGCTTAAGTTTCACTTTCATTGTTTGCAACTTTAAAACTCCACAATCAATGAGCTATTAGTGATTAGTGCACTGTGTGTAAAGATGCATGGCTGTGGCTGCACTGATAGTTGTTAAGCAAGAAAGTATTTTAAAATTCTTGGTTTTGTCACATTGAAACTTTCTATGACCTACACTTCTGTTCTGGTTTACTGAAATGTTTAGTTGCAGCTGGCAATCTCATAGTATAGTCGCCATCTCAATATTTTTACTATATACTACTAACTTTATACTGTTCCTAGCCCCACCCCCAACTTGTATCACTTACTACTATGTATGGCATGCTTTTTGTGTTCTGATGATTGTGGGAGTGGTATCATCAGCATTATACTGTCATAGTCAATGCAATCTTTGACTATACTTTTAAACAATTACTAGACCTCACCTAAAACCTAAACCCTGAATGTTCAGTGTATCATGTACATATAGGCTACAATGCACAGCCAGTAGTCAGTCACTTCTATTATTGTAATATTTAATTTTGACACAAACAGCACACTATAACTATGCTTTAGAGTTTGTAGTGGTTCAAAAGTGTAGAATAGAGTCTAGGAAACAATATAAAAATAGTGTAACAGGATTGATAAAGGAGAAATGGACATTTGCTGTCAGCTTATTACAGAAGCCACTCCAGGTCCTATATCTTATTCTTTTGCACAATCTTCGCGTAATTGAAAATTCTAATTAATGACCCAGTTCATAAGTTCCAATTCCTTCTTCTATTCTTACATGTGTGCCATTTCTGATATTTTTTATCAGGCTTTTCTTCTGCTTAATAAAATGCAATGTGCAAGTACATACATTTGCTGATAAATTCCATTTTCCCAAATTGTCTATCAATAAAACATCTCACAATGTTTTCATGTGTAGTCTTTCCTCTTATTACCAGAAAATTACAAAGGATCATTTGTACATGAGTTCTATCATGAAAACTTTTAAGTCAGTGAAGGTAGGGTGTGTTTTTGATGCCTCTATCATTGTCCAATCCACTCAAGCTCCATATGGAGATAAGACCACTGTTGATACTTCTGTTTATTGTACCTGACAGCGTTGATCTAGATCTGATCAGTTCATCAGAGCAACTACATGACTTATTGAAAAAGTGAAAGAGGATATGGAATGTGATTCTAATATGAATATCAGGTGTGATCTCTACAAGCTTCTTTTTTTACAAGACTGGGAAGAGTCTTCACAGTAAATATAACTGTATATCCTTAAGTATATTGGTACTCCCATTATAGTTATGGTAATAGAAACACAGACCAACAACATAAGTACTGCATGTAACACTGTACAGAACATAGTTGCAGTCAGTGTTAACAATGTCAAGATGGAGAGTGTGTGTGGCCAGCCTACTTGAGCCATCATAGTCTTTTGTATATTATCAGGGTGTCAGGTGATATGAGACATTCATCATGTATTTGTGAGTTCTAACTAGCTCCTGGTTGCATTTATACATCTACTGACCTAAATTTAAATCATTAAATTCAAGCTATTTTTTTTTGCATACATATAGAATCGTTGAGACACTGAGAAAACAGAGGATGTGGTTGGAAACTGTAGTAATTCAAACAATCTAGCTGCCATGGCAGTCAATTGACAGTTTATCATCAATCTAGGTATATGGGTTTTGATTTTGCAGAAACCATGTAGAACCATCAACTCTCACTATACAGCTTTTTATAGTAAACTGAAATACAGAAATCATTGACAAAAGTCACTACTACGTTGGTTACAGAACATATTGATACACCCCCAACACTCTAGTGGTAAAAATCATATAAAATATATAAGAAAAGCATCAAAAACATATTGCTACATTAACAAGTCTTCAAACTATACTAAACGAAGTATCCTACTCATAAACTGCCAGTCACTTATTTATTAATACAAAATTAAATTAATGAATTACATCAGTTTGTTATAAAAAATGTTCTGCTACAAGAAATATACATATCTATTATTATGTCTAAGTAGTATTTGCTTTGTTAGTAATTAAAGTATGCATGTGTATAGCTGGACTGATGGGGATATGATGGCTTCAGAAAAATGGATATTACTACCAACTCCAGTTGAGTCTAATAGCTGAAACGTTACGCATACAGCCATGGAATGCACCAGATTTCACTGTATATCGTACAAGCACATTGTCTGAAAACAAAAAAGAACAAAGTAGTACATATGTCAGCAAACTACAGAACATGGGAAACTTTTTTATAAAAAATATAATTATACATGTAATATCTTTAAAGCAGTGGACAATGGCATATTTTTAACAAAACTATAAAATATGTGCATACTTACCAGGTACTCTTCCTCCAGCATATATGGACTTTCAATGTTAACAGCTACAAAGGCTGAATTTGATAGCATGGCAGTTACTGCAGCTCCTCCATCCACAATCAAAGTTCCAGTCAACATATCTTTAGTAGCTAATATTGTGTGCCAGTTTCCCATCAAATAGTTCAAAATGAATTAGTAGGTGAATATTTAGCTATACCTACACCATCTCCATTGTCAAAAATAAATCGAACCTATACATGTGTTTTGGTAGTCATACAGAAAGTAATGGTTATAACTACTGTTCCATTACTGATCTCTAATGCTGTGTGATCTTCATGAAAGAGACTAGCTGAATAAAAAGGAGAAGACCAGAAGACTGCAATGTTCTAAACTCTAAGTCCAAAATCCATATTTGATTCTTGGATTATAGACATCAACTGAGAAGAGAGACATGTCAGTAAAAAGTACTAAAAGTATGTACTGACCTATTCTGGCATATCCATCTCCTGGAAATGAGATGTGATCATTATAGGAATCCTGGCATGACATCAAACCATTAGATGCCAAACATTTCTGTATATGACAATGTTGATCATAAGCAATTATTAATAATAAAAACACTTGTTTGATTCCGAGTGCACGATTTTGTGTCTGTTAATTGTACTATTTACCTCAAATCAATCTGTTGATTGTTGATCTCTAAAGAATAGAAGCAGGCAAGAGCCCCAGGTGGAGCCTAAAGAAGAATATCAAATCAGTGATGAAAATCAATATAATTCAAAGGAGTAAAGTTACATGTACATGTGTGTCCAGGTATTATAATACAAACCTTAGTTCGATCTTTATATAAACTCGAAACAGAAGATCCGTGTGAAACTCCACCAACATAGAGAGGATTATTGTCAGTGTTCAAGGCAATATAACCAGATGGAGAACTACCACTATATTCATTTCATTTGCTATCAATCTTCCTAAAGTATTATCTCTCCATATAGTCACCTAACGATACAAAGTGAATATATCTAAGACCAAATGTATCATATTCCATACTGTATGAATGGTGTCATCATCATATCTTGTTTGTGAAGGAGTAGAACTAATAAATATTTGTCCAGCTCCTAGATTGTAAGAATAATATAGTAGGCCATTACGAAGTTCTAATGCCAGATAATCACATGTGTACTGCCTTGAGTGTATATTAACAGAGCATCACTGGACACAGTTCTGAATACTAGAGTCATATTAAGACTAAAATAAAAAGATATTCATGTAATGTATGAAATCTGGACCACAAATACCTGTAGTAGATCTCTTCAGTTGATATTGAGTATGATAGAAACCATCTTTTCGCCCATCTAAACCAGTAGCAAGAAGTGGAGTACTTGTTGGAGAAGGGCTATCAGTAGTAACTGATACACTGGTTGTTTCAGTGGATGCTGGGGTGAAAGTATCTGATACCCTATATGTTTCAGTGGGTGTTAGAGTGATGGTATTTGATGTTTCAGTTGGTGTTGGAGTAATTGTATCTGACACAGTGGTTGTTTCAGTGGATATTGAAGTGATGATATCTGATACACTCATTGTTTCAGTGGGTGTAAAAAAGATGGTATCTAGTACACTGGTTGTCTCAGTGGGTGTTAGAGTGATGGTATCTGATACACTGGTTGTTTCAGTGGGTACACTGATTGTCTCAGTGGGTGTTAGAGTGATGGTATCTGATACACTGGTTGTTTCAGTGGGTACACTGATTGTCTCAGTGGGTGTTAGAGTGATGGTATCTGATACACTGATTGTTTCAGTGGGTGTTAGAGTGATGATATCTGATACACTGGTTGTCTCAGTTGGTTTTAGAGTGATGGTATCTGATACACTGGTTGTTTCAGTGGGTACACTGATTGTCTCAGTGGGTGTTAGAGTGATGGTATCTGATACACTTGTTGTTTCAGTGGGTACACTGATTGTCTCAGTGGGTGTTAGAGTGATGATATTGATACACTGGTTGTTTCAGTGGGTGTTAGAGTGATGGTATCTGATAGACTGGTTGTCTCAGTTGGTGTTAGAGTGATGGTATCTGATACACTGGTTGTTTCAGTGGGTACACTGATTGTCTCAGTGGGTGTTAGAGTGATGGTATCTGATATACTGGTTTGTTTCAGTGGGTACACTGATTGTCTCATGGTTGTTAGAGTGATGGTATCTGATACATTGGTTGTTTCAGTGGGTGTTAGAGTGATGGTATCTGATACACTGGTTGTTTCAGTGGGTGTTAGAGTGATGGTATCTAATACACTGATTGTCTCAGTGGGTACACTGATTGTCTCAGTGGGTGTTAGAGTGATGGTATCTGATACACTGGTTGTTTGTTAGAGTGATGGTATCTGATACACTGGTTGTCTCAGTGGGTGTTAGAGTGATGGTATCTAATACACTGGATTGTCTCAGTGGGTGTTAGAGTGATGGTATCTGATACACTGGTTGTTCAGTGGGTGTTAGAGTGATGATGATATCTGATACACTGGGTTGTTTCGGTAGCTGGTGGAGTGACAGTATCTAATACAATGGTAGGTGTTGAAGTGATGGTATCTGATACATCAGTAACTAAGAACTGATGATGAATAAAAGTGCTCTCCAGAACCAGAGCCAAAGCCAATAAAATACGTTGAACTTGAAATAAACGATGATGCTGTAGGTGAAGGTTGTGGAGCATCACCATGACAACCATATAGAGCCACCCCTTCTGATAATGTGGCATCATTGAAGTCATAATATCTGATCAAAATAAGATAATTCAATAGAGAAATTACAAAATAATGTAACCAGCTTTGTCAAACTAGAGCTGTTTGAGACCAAACAATTACAAAAATTGCATTATTTAGAACATACTGTTGGTTGATGTGGAGATCTTTGAGGCAACCTCGGAAATGATCAATTGCTGGTACTGGTGCTAAATAATTGGAAGGAAGTCCACCAACTGTGATTTCTCCCATCATTAATAGTTTGTTGGTGTTATTTTTAACATCTTCTGTGACTGATAATTCTCATCAACATTTAGAAACAAGACTAAAATGAAAATATTATAATGGCTTAGACTTTTCTTACACAAATAACAAACATAGCTACTAACTACTCCATGTTCTGTTATTATGTATACAATTTGCTTCTAACATTATAATTAATGGAAATAGGTAAAGTGTATCAAATTGGCACTCTGCTATCAATTGACCAGTATATTCATTGTCTCAGTGTATACCACCATTAACAAAATTATTCTTACTTGTTTTTGTCCAAGAGAAATAGATACATTATGCCACAAACCATCATTAAGATTGGTTTGTTGTGAGGTGAGTGTAACGTTGTTGAATGTATTACGATAATCAATTCGAATATAAGCATGAAAAACATAGTCATTATTAACGATCAGGCTAAAATAAAGATAACAGGATGATTTAATGTGGAGTAATATAACTACTTACCATACAGACATGCCATTACTAGAAACAGGTGCAGACATGTATACTAATACTGCAGATAACTGTTCTGTTCGAAAAGACAAAGATAGAGAACTGACAAAATCCACTATAGGAAATACAGCATATCCATGCCCATGAAACGAGTACCAGGAATGACCTGTTTCAAAAAGTTTTATTACAGTTTTGGAGTAAGAACTTAGGCACTTAAAAAATATAATGCATTCTTGCTACCATAACATACTCTAGTAGTGAACTTACATAACTTGGACAGATGGACAATTGAACTCGTTTACTTCCTCTGACAAGGATAAATTTAATGTTATTGTTTTCAATATACATATTTGACAAGCAACCAGCAAATGAAGGTATACTAAACATGAAACATATGTCAAATAATATACAGAATAATAATATCCTTACTTCAAATTAGATTGTCCTCCAAGTGTGAAGTTAACTGGAGATGTTAAATTCTTTGCAGGAAAGATCAGTGATAAGGTATCGGTATTCCCATCAACAGAGAGTTCACAGATGTTTCCATGAATATTCACTGAGATCTCATGCCAGTCTCCATCACTAACATACACAAGGATGACAACAATGAACATCAATATTTCCTAGGGTCAGTAATACATGAGGAACACTGTTATTGATGTACAAAATAATTCTTTGCATCTAATTCAAGATAAAAAAGAAGTCATAAGTTTCGACTTTCACTTAAAGAACTTAAGCTGAATTATGTAGTTGTGTAACAAGAGCTGATTGCAAAAGTCCTTAAAAGAAACGAGTAGGAGAGATAACCATCAGAAAAGAAAAACAGGTTGTAGTATGAGGTGACTTTGTCCTTGAAACATGCTCCAACTTCAGTTTCAATACTATCTGATGCAGGCCTAATAGTGGATTAATGTAACACATAGTATCACATATTATATATACCTTGGTCCACATGTTGACAGAGGGTCTGATGTACTATCTGGGAGTAGAAGCGGTACCATTTTTCCATTTACAATCACTCTGTCTATACATCCTGAGTAGTATGATCCATTGTATAGCCAGCCAACGATATAGTTTGATTTAAAGGTAAACTACTTGAATTTGTTTGTTCCATTACAGTGACTGTCATGTCAGTAGCATTCTGTAATGAAGCTATTGACAAAAACATTGAGAACCTTCACTATGAAAAGACAAATAGAGATATAGAGTGAGAAATATTTAGTTATAGTATATACATACCTTGAAGCTAATACTTGATACCATTTAGTAGATGATAGAGGTAAAAGTCCTGTTTGAATCTGATTATGACCATTACTCCATTTAACTTGACCATCCATAAGCTGTAAAGAGCTAGATCCATCACTAAAGAGAATCCAGAAGGATTGTCAGGACGAAAAATACATAGATACGTGATTATCTTGGTGTCCGTTGATGTCAAAATCATAACTAGCTGTGTGCTATTGCCATGGAATCTTAGAGCCATGTCAATCTAGTGTACAAAAATAAACTAATTTTTAAAAAATTACTCAAGACTTACCAAAGCAACTGCATTTTGAGCTTCAGTAAGTGTGTTGCATAAGATCATCCATGTTTTACTTTTGCTAGTGTTAGTTCATTAGTCAGCAGTGTGTTTCTGTTGTGATTGTATCATTCAATATAGAACTTTCTCATTAAATTCTTTTGAGATTCAGCAACTGTTATGTTTGTTTCAATAGCCTCATTTTCAATGATGACAACATCAGCATTTAGATCCATTAACTGTTCAGTGACATTATTAACTAATTGTAGTCAAATCTGCCTAAAGCGGGTCATCATAGCTATGTATGTTGAATTAGCTATTTGAATATAACAAAAAAAAAATCAGTATTTGAAAGTGCAATTGAAACAGAGCTGGCGAGATGGCAGTAGAAGCTACCAAAATCATCAAATATATTAGGACCTATTTTACTAGTGTAATTTACCTTCAGTACTTTATAAGTTGATTATATCTCATAATCAACAAATGATAGAGTTGATTAAGTCTGGGGAATGTTGTCGACACTGCTTGTTCTTGTGGCATTAATGAAATATACATTTCATTTTAGGTCTATAAGAAAATGCTTAGTATTGATTATTAATATGTATTCTAGAAAACCTTGAAGCCTAGCCTCTAAAAATGTTTACTTCCCACAACCAGTCCCTTAGCTTTCTCAAGTGCATCACTTGCATTATTATTAAGACTATCACTTGTTAGTGAATACCAGTTCTTTTAGGACAGTAGTCAGAGTTGTATTGGCCATCTTACTAAAGACTCAGCTTCACAAGAGTATCATTAACTAATGTATAGTCAATTATAGCTGCAACTGCCTCATTACCAACAAGTATAATGACACTGAGAATACTGTCAAAAAGTAAAAGTTTAATACCAACCACAAGACATCATGCAATTAATACAATAATAGGTACTGTACCTGCATACATTCTGTGCCTGATTATAATATGTTATGATGACGTTATGCTCATCAAATGTGAAGTGTTCCATTGAAAGAGTTGCTGTAACTGATAGACACTGGAATTCAAAGTATCCAGGTGTTCAAAAAAAAGGGCGAGAAAGGAAAAATTAAATGATCACTTGCATTCACTACCACTTCCGATAAATGAACCAGTTGGTAGGGATTATAAGTAATTTTGTAAGTGATTTAATATTCCAACTTGTAATGACAATATTCTGCTACACTTGCTAAAGTAGTCTCTGTTCACGTAAAATCAAAAGGCTGCCCATCGATAGTTTTATTGACAGCAAGGTAACTAGTACAGATAAACTGGGTGGGCTACACTTGAATGTCATATAAGTCAATTTTATGCTATAACATCTGTCACTAGTTTGATTTATGGTTGATGTTAATGCTGTACGTTTTTAGAGTCTAGAGATACAAATTAGACAGTTGTAAAGAAAATGTATTGAGGATTCAAACAACCAGCCTGAGAATTACTTGCTCTTAGCATAATCTAGTATTGGAGACTAGAGGGAAACATATTTGGAGATTGTACTCTAATATTCAGGAATGGGCAAGGAGTTGGCTATTTTGTGATTTCTCAATACCAAAGAAAAGTTGTTTTAGGATCTATTCTTGTTAAAGTTAAAAACATGGTGTCTACAAAAAAAAATTTAAAGAATGGACTTAGCCCCACTAATTTGGGAAGCCACCTCTTGTTTCACAAAATAAATTCAGCTTTAAAAGATATTTTTGTTTTTGAAACCACACTTTAGGAATTGAATTGTTCATTATATACAAATCCCATTTTTAATAGCAAATTACAATGACGATAAACTTCTTTAATTTACGTCATTAAACTCTTTAGAGTAATTAGGAGACAAATACCCCAAATATCAAACTGGTGGAAATGGGT